>NC_056744.1:713646894-713921894 GCF_019279795.1 Protopterus annectens
ATGTCCTATATATAATAGCTGTTTTCTCTGAATCAGTGCAGTTTTTTTTCTTTATTTTTTGTATTTAGACATGGAATGACCTTATCACCACTGCAGTGGTGTAGTAAAGCATCCAGCAATAAAACATTTCTTCTGTTGTACTTTAAATAACAGTAGTTTCTTCAGTTGCAGATTAACCAGGTCCTTTGACTCTAGCTTTTTTCCTGCTTGATATGTTTATTGTCAGTTCTTTAGTAAGTGTCCCTCTAATTTTGGTCATTTTTTTCTGGCAATTTACCTGGAGTCCAGGTAGCAAATTATACATTTTCCTTAAGTTTTATTTGTATGATCTCTAGCTTTCTCCTTTCTTTTGAATCCATAATGAACCATAACCATTCCAAATACATGCGTCTGGAGCATTTCTCCCCGGGCTTCCACTGAGAATGGGCCCTGTCCCATTCGGATTTCCTGGTAAACAAATGTTAAATAAATAAATAACACAAACTTGACTTGTTCAAAAAGCCAAATACTCTGGCTGTACTTAGTCTTTTCTTTCATTACTAGTTGCAGGGATGCACATTTTGAATGTTTCTGTGAATTCTGGCTCATATTGTTTTTTTCACCAGATGTTGTGTCTTTTGGCTTTTCCCGGTTAGGGGTCGCCACAGCAGAACTCCGGTCTGCTAATGATTGGTAGTTGATTTTTACATGCCGAGTTACCAGCCCTGATGCACAACCTTCAACGAAGGTACGCCCATGCACGCATGTCTCCACGCAAAAGACGCTCTAGCTGAGAATTGAACCGGACAGCATCTTTCTGTGAGGTGACAACGCTACTGCAACACCACCACCGCGGGATACTGTTTTTTTTTTTTTTTTTTCGCCAGATACAGAGACAGAGACTAATCAATTAAGGGGTGGCCGCTGTTGTGCAGCAGTTAGCATTGTTGCCTCATAGCAAGAGGTTCTCTGGTTCAGTTTTCAGCTGCAGTGCCTTCTGTGTGGAGTCTGCATGTCCTCCCTGCAGTCATGTGGGTTTCCTCCAGGTGCTCCAGTTTCCTTCCACATTCCAAAGACATGCAGTAGGTGGATTGGATACTCTAAATTGGCTGTTGGTGAGAGTGTGTGCGCGAGTGAGTGGTACGAATGAACTGCAGTGGCAGGGCTAGCCACTCGGCAGTATGAACCTTGGCTCAAGATGATTGTCACTGCCGAATTGACACCCCGACCCTATGTGCAAAATGGGAAAAAGGGTTGAGGATAGATGATTACAGAGATGTTATAAATCATTGCTGAAATGTTTGACTTGTTTATCTTAGAACAACAATGATGATGCCTGTTTTCATTTAATGAATCAGCAGTTGCTGCATCATACCTAGTAGTCTAAGTAACATTAGTAGCTAAAGTTACAGTTTTAAGTGATTTTTTTCTTTGTATTATATATTACATTCAGTGTATGAAAATAGGGCTGCCTTACCATTGTTAAAGTTTTAATAAACTTCATTTCATTTTGAATTCCTCTTACTGTAGCAGATGTTTTTGCTCATATTTACTCTTATGGACTGCATTCATGTGAACGGAAGATGAGCCTTAGTCTTGCTCTTCTGTTGTTGTTAATGAGCAAGGACTTAAGATGAAGCAACTAACCTGGGCAATCACCAGAAGCAGAATCAAAATCATGCCAACCTTTAGTATTAGTGCTTCATGTTAAAGGTATTTCTCCTTAAAACAAAGGACTACACTGCAGTTTTTTAATAATTGCAAGAAGTTGATATGGTAGACAGCATTGTCAGGGCAGAAGCATCTTCTTGCACTAATTCCTTTCATCTTTCCAGATGACGTCAGCTCTTTTAACAAAGCAGGTAGTACACCTTGTCCATCAGATGGAAACTATCTTTAGCCTAAAAATATTTTTTCTGACCTTCAAATGTATTAGTTGTTGTACTAATTTTGAAGTTGTCAGGCCCTAGGTGATTTACTAGCCTAGAGTCTTCAAATAGATATTTCACAGGGAATTCAGCTGTGCATTATTTTGGTGTGTGTTGTAAATATAAAATATGCATAGATTCATACTAAGGACATTTACTTCAGTAGCATTGTGTCCACTTGTATTTACTAAAAGATTATAGTCACTTCATCCTCTTGACCACTGATGTTGTTTCAGCCTCTTGTCTTCTATACGTTTCCCCATGGCTGTTGTATTTTCTCTCTCAACGTTACTTGCTTTGTGATTGTATTTAGCTGTTTTCATGATGTGTATGTGATAATGAACAAAGAAACAATACATACAAATTGGCAGTAGCTGCTGTTGATGTAATAGCATTTGTCAGGTGATGTTCTGGTGTTGTCTTTTGGTGAAAAGTTAGCTTTTAAAAAAGAATGAGTGTTCACACTTCAGGTTCACTAATGCCATAATTTAGTCACCTTTGTGTTAGTAAGTAGTTAGGGTACTGAATTGCATCTGTCAAGAAAATTAAAGTATTATTGCTTTCTTGTGATTTGGCAGTTGTTTACTCATGAAACAAAATCCACGTCAGCAGAAACAGCAGCAAAGAGTCCAATATTAAGTGTTTTATTAACATCCACTTTTCGTTCAAGAAAACTGAACTTCTTCAGACAAACATCAAAAGGTAACAAATGTAAAAAAAACTCCTTAAATACACAATTGACAACACATGGTACATTTGAATGGACCAACCAACTGGTTAAAACTCGCTGACATCAGTGTGTGGGGAAAAAGCTGATCTCAAAGCTTCTTAAAGAGCTACTACATACAAAAGTCAGATCTTTACAGATTGTGTTTTGAAATCAGACAACTAACCAAAATGAAATAAAAAAATTAGCAATGAAAATGTGTCTAAACATAGAATGTTTAAAACCAAGAAAAACGAAACATAATAAATAGAACCAATTTAATAACTTAAAATAAAAAGTAAAACATAAAAAATAGTAAGTCATGAATGGAAAATAAAAATAAAAAATAATAAAATTACCTCTGCATACTTCTGAGTTTCAAAATGCAAGCTAAACTTACTCTGTCATTAAGACCTGGAGGTCTGTATGAACAGAGTTTCAGCTGCCAGATCACTTCTAGGCGCTCTAATAATAGTTGAAAAGGACCCCCCCTGATGTCAAAGGGAACCTGTCCTAACACCCTAAAAGTAAAACTGTGCTGAGGGTGGTCATTAACATGTTTCACCAAAGCGTTTTCACACTTGTTTTTCCTAATACAATATAAATGCTCATAGATTCTTTCGTTAAAACCTCTGTCAGTCTTGCCCACATAAAACGCTGGGCAAGACTGGCAGCAAGCTAAATAAACAACCGATCGAGATTTACAGTTGAATCTACCAACAGTGGAAAAAGAAGACCCAGCAATTTTAAATCTCGAACCAGTGGCAATGTGCCTGCACATGTTGCAACTCTCACATTTGAAAGTGCCCTCTACTCTGACACGAGTGTCCTTTTTTGTTTCTAATATCCGTTTGAGGTTATCACCCCTCCTGTATATAAAACTAGGCAAAGTACCAAACCTGGCTTGTAAGGCATCGTCACAACAGAAAATACTCCAGTTCTTGACAAACACCTCCTTAATTAAGTGAATCTCAGCACTGTAATTAGTGATGAAAGAAATAGAAGTGTCTACTCTCTTGTTGTCTACAAAGACTTCAGGCATAACTGGAGGTGAATGTTCTAGTGGACAACTTGTGAACAAACTGCTTTGTAAAATAGGTTTATAAACACCCCCATACCTTTTAGTCTGCACCTCAGTAACCAGGTCGTGAATAAACTTGTTTGGGTAACCTCTGTGTAGAAACAATCCCTTAATAAACTCACATTCTTCTAAAAAGGGTTCATCGTCTGTTACCATTCGAGCAGCGTGCACAAGTTGCCCCTTGACTACCCCTCTTTTTTGGTGCCCAGGGTGGGCACTAGTAAAGTGTAACATGGTGTTAGAATAGGAACTCTTACGAAATATTTTGGCCTTAAAGCTACCAGCAGAAATGTCTTTGTATAAGTCTACATCCAGATAAGAAATTCTAGAATCAGACTCTACAAATGTAAAATTCAAAAAAGACGTGCTGGAATTGAGATGGTCCATGAAAGTCCCCACATCATTAGTTGAACCTTCTGTCAATATAAAGATGTCATCCAAAAATCTGGTATAAAAATCGATTTTGAACTGACAGTTACGATTACCAAAGACATATCTGTGTTCTCATTCAGCCATTACGATGTTAGCAAAACTGGCCCCTACTGGTGAGCCCATGGCTACACCAGTCTTCTGTAAATATATCTCGCCCCCAAATGTTACAAAGTTGAACTTCAAGATGACATCTAACAATTCCTGCACCAATCTGATTTCTACACTACTAGCGTTATGATACAATAAACGGTCAGTGACCCAGTCGATCCCTGTAGCATGAGGGATAGACGTATAAAGGTCTTTTACATCTATTGTCACAAATCTATGACCTCTCTTGAATTCTAAAGCACCCATGGCTTTTAAAAAAGTCCAAGAGTCTTTACAGATGTGTGTTTCCTTTTCAACGTATTTTTTCAGTATATTATCCACGTATTTGGCTATCGGGTAAGTGATTGAACCCCTAGCATTAATCAATAGCCTCATGGGAGGGTTGTGCACATCTTTATGGATCTTGGGTAATCCGAAAACTGTCAGAATCTTGGGAAACGGAACAGTCAAATATTTCAACACATCTTTATAACATTTTCTAAAAACAAATCATTCAAGAAAACATGGATGCACTTATACGCTCCATTCAATTCGTTAATGCTAGACAGTGTATAATCATCCTGCAATAACATGTGGGTAAGACAGTTTTCATAATGACAAGTGTCCATTAGTACTAAACCACCCCCCTTGTCAGGTTTAAGAATCCTGACAGGTAAACTTTTTAAAGTGTCCAACAAGTCAACTTCGTCATCAGTCAAGTTTTTGTTCGTAAGTGTCCTACAACAGTTGACTAAGTTTCTAATTTCGGTTTCACACAAATGTTCAAATAAAAAAAGTAAAGGGTGGATAGGGGGGTTAAATGTACTTGGAACTCTCAAAGTTTTTTTGTCTAAAACAGTATTACCAAAAATTAACAATAAATTCAACTTACGTATAAACAACTTTAAATCAAGCAATTTTGAACAGAAACAGAAAATTTTGTGACTGATGGTGGCAGGAATGAGGCGGTTTCTCGTTTTACACCGTCTTTTTCCTCGAACCGGGGACAGAACCATCAGAGGTTTTACAACACGAGGAGCTATCAAAGGAACAACAGCAAGAAGCCTTTTCAGAAGTAATGAGAAGGACAAAACCTGACATTATTAGTAACAGTTTTGGAGACTTTTTTGTTTACAACTATTCGAGTTTTACAATCACTGTGGAGATGTCTGATTTATTTTCAAAAGGTCTCACTTTTGTTCTTTGGAGACATTTTAATCTAGCACACACATTGCTTGTGACAGTGACATTGACAGTTTTCGGATTACGCAAGATCCATAAAGATATGCACAACCCTCCCATGAGGCTATTGGTCAATGCTAGGGGTTCAATCACTTACCGGATAGCCAAATACGTGGATAATACACTGAAAAAATACATTGAAAAGGAAACACACATCTGTAAAGACTCTTGGGCTTTTTTAAAAGCCATGGGTGCTTTAGAATTCAAGCGAGATCATAGATTTGTGACAATAGACGTAAAAGACCTTTATACGTCTATCCCTCATGCTACAGGGATCGACTGGGTCACTGACCGTTTATTGTATCATAACGCTAGTAGTGTAGAAATCAGATTGGTGCAGGAATTGTTAGATGTCATCTTGAAGTTCAACTTTGTAACATTTGGGGGAGACATATATTTACAGAAGACTGGTGTAGCCATGGGCTCACCAGTAGGGGCCAGTTTTGCTAACATCGTAATGGCTGAATGGGAACACAGATATGTCTTTGGTAATCGTAACGGTCAGTTCAAAATTGATTTTTACACCAGATTTGTGGATGACATCTTTATATTGACAGAAGGTTCAACTAATGATGTGGGGACTTTCATGGACCATCTCAATTCCAGCACGTCTTTTTTGAATTTTACATTTGTAGAGTCTGATTCTAGAATTTCTTATCTGGATGTAGACTTATACAAAGACATTTCTGCTGGTAGCTTTAAGGCCAAAATATTTCGTAAGAGTTCTTATTCTAACACCATGTTACACTTTACTAGTGCCCACCCTGGGCACCAAAAAAGAGGGGTAGTCAAGGGGCAACTTGTGCGCGCTGCTTGAATGGTAAGAGACGATGAACCCTTTTTAGAAGAATGTGAGTTTATTAAGGGATTGTTTCTACACAGAGGTTACCCAAACAAGTTTATTCACGACCTGGTTACTGAGGTGCAGACTAAAAGGTATGGGGGTGTTTATAAACCTATTTTACAAAGCAGTTTGTTCACAAGTTGTCCACTAGAACATTCAACTCCAGTTATGCTTGAAGTCTTTGTAGACAACAAGAGAGTAGACACTTCTATTTCTTTCTTCACTAATTACAGTGCTGAGATTCACTTAATTAAGGAGGTGTTTGTCAAGAACTGGAGTATTTTCTGTTGTGACGATGCCTTACAAGCCAGATTTGGTACTTTGCCTAGTTTTATATACAAGAGGGGTGATAACCTCAAACGGATATTAGAAACAAAAAAGGACACTCGTGTCAGAGTAGAGGGCACTTTCAAATGTGAGAGTTGCAACATGTGCAGGCACATTGCCACTGGTTCAAGATTTAAAATTGCTGGGTCTTCTTTTTCCACTGTTAGTAGATTCAACTATAAATCTCGATCGGTTGTTTATTTAGCTTGCTGCCAGTCTTGCCCAGCGTTTTATGTGGGCAAGACTGACAGAGGTTTTAACGAAGGAATCTATGAGCATTTATATTGTATTAGGAAAAACAAGTGTGAAAACGCTTTGGCGAAACATGTTAATGACCACCCTCAGCACAGTTTTACTTTTAGGGTGTTAGGACAGGTTCCCTTTGACATCAGGGGGGGGTCCTTTTCAACTATTATTAGAGCGCCTAGAAGTGATCTGGCAGCTGAAACTCTGTTCATACAGACCTCCAGGTCTTAATGACAGAGTAAGTTTAGCTTGCATTTTGAAACTCAGAAGTATGCAGAGGTAATTTTATTATTTTTTATTTTTATTTTCCATTCATGACTTACTATTTTTTATGTTTTACATTTTATTTTAAGTTATTAAATTGGTTCTATTTATTATGTTTCGTTTTTCTTGGTTTTAAACATTCTATGTTTAGACACATTTTCATTGCTAATTTTTTATTTCATTTTGGTTAGTTGTTTGATTTCAAAACACAATCTGTAAAGATCTGACTTTTGTATGTAGTAGCTCTTTAAGAAGCTTTGAGATCAGCTTTTTCCCCACACACTGATGTCAGCAAGTTTTAACCAGTTGGTTGGTCCATTCAAATGTACCATGTGTTGTCAATTGTGTATTTAAGGAGTTTTTTTTACATTTGTTACCTTTTGATGTTTGTCTGAAGAAGTTCAGTTTTCTTGAACGAAAAGTGGATGTTAATAAAACACTTAATATTGGACTCTTTGCTGCTGTTTCTGCTGACGTGGATTTTGTTTCATTTATCTTAGTTTGTTTCAACTTCTGTTGCTTCAGTTGTTTACTCATGATATACTTACTGTCACACATGATTTGATAACAGTGTTTAGTTAAATGATGTGCAGACTACAGAACCATGTCCTAGATACAAGTGTTTTAAACTAGTCTTTTATGTGAAATATGCCAGTAGCTTCCTCACTGAGTTGTGAATTTAAGAGGTTATTCCCTTTTGTTGATGTTGGTGTAATGCATTTGGTATTTCTGGGCAATTTTCTTTCTATTTAATAAGTTAAACAGTGACATGTAGTCACACTGTGCTTCGTGTGCATATCTAAATATGTCTTGGCCAATAGTTCTTTTACTGCTGATGGCAGAGAATGCAAATTTCACATATACCTATTCAGTGATAAGAAGTCCGTGTGACATGGTCTTCTTTTGGTGGTCATTATGGTCTTTTGGATCAGCGTGTATGTATGTATGTGTATATGTAGGGTTCCCATTAGATGAACGATCAAAATGGCGAGTACAACATGCTTGACACACACTGATCGATTGTTCATCTAATCGAATACTGAAAAAGCCGAAAACCGGAGTTCCGAAAAGTTTTAGTTGGCCATGGTGGTGAGTGTAGCTTGTGATGTAAGGACGCTACACTGTCTGGAATGGCTAGGTAAGTGAATTCCGTACTTGTGTATGTATGTTGCGATTACCAGGTAATTGCCCTTTTCCCAATGTAGAGCGATGTCATTGTTGATGTATATAGTTGGGGCTGTGTGGGGGGCACAACCCTCCCACTTTCTTTTAAAAGTAGAAGTGTGTTTAGGTTTGAAAGTTGTTGAATGATGTGAGAATGTATGGGTTTATATGTATTAGTTGTGTGTGTGTGTGTTGCATGTTAGTTAGGGAAGGTGTGGGACAAATGAAACTTTTCGGAACTCCGGTTTTCATTATTTTAAGGGTTCGATTAGATGAACGTGCGATCAAAGTGTGTCAAGCATGTTGTATTCGACATTTTGATTGTTCGTTCATCTAATATAGACCCTATATATATATATATATATATATATATATATATATATATATATATATTTATATATACATTTTTTTTTCCACCAAAGCAAGTCTTTAACATTGCACTCTCTACCTCTGTTTCTTTTCACCATATGCAGGGCCTTTGTGGTCTTGACACATAATTTATATCCACATTCTGTAAATGATGGTGACATGTTTGTCATTTCACGCTTGTCATCATTTGTTGTTCTTAGACAACACTTTAGTTTCATTGATATCACCAACCAGGAGTGTGTGAGGATTTGACTTTATGCCCCAAAACTAGAAGTTTAGCTTATTGGTACAGTTACTTATTTTTCTGTGGTGTCTGCTCATATACTTTTTTCAGGTATCCAGAGTATGATTGCTGAGATGTTTAACCTGGTTTACATCTTTGAACAAACATTGACTACATCATGTAGAATCCTTTAGCTTTACTATAGAATAGCTTTGTCCTGTCCTCAGATGGACGCTGTTAACTGTTTTCAGGGTTGCCAGAACATGGTCAAATGGAGGCCCTAGGCAGGGTAGCTTCCCAGGGCCTCCTGTGCGTCCCTGCCTCTCCCAGTATCCCCAGACAGCAGCCATTCCAGTGCCCCATTACTTGCCTGTCTCTCCCTAGTTACCATAAAACACTGTTAAAACTCGTCAATACGCATGATTTTCTTTACTTCTTCAGGGAATACAGATATTTGTATTTAATTTAAAACATTTATTTCAAATTTTATAGCAAAAACACTGATGGCCATTTGCTAAACAAAGCAAATACAGTCTCACAATGAAAGCAAACTTAGCATGAGTAACATTAAATTTCTGTTGCCTTGAAACTCTCCTTTATTGAAACTGCATTAAAACCCAGTCATAGAAAATGCAGCTGGCCAGTGGTGGATTAAATGTACCTTTGAGCTGTTTTCAAGCCATGGACCCACTGCGCACATTTTTGGGACCATGCAGAAATGCATGTCTTTTTTGATTCACCTTCCTGATTTAAATTATATTCTTTGTTTAATACATCACCACTTGTTAGTGTGTGTTTTAAATTTGCAGTTTTGAATTTTTTTTCCAGTAAGCAGTGAAACAAAACATATGAACCAATAATGACAAGACTACAAATTTCTGAACATTTCAACCATAAAAGCCCAGTCAAACTGCTGTCATTATAATCCACCAATGAGTCAGTATGCACAATCTCTGCTGAAGTAAACGTCAGTTGAATAATTCCACATTAAAAAGAAATGTATCTAACTTTGCATTTCATTGCTTCACCTATAAATTCAGTGTTTGCTGCCTTTGAAGAATAAAATTGTCTGTGTTACTTGAAAAAAGAGTGTTGGTGATATGCAATAGAGAATGTCTGGTAAACAGACAACAGATTCATAGTTAGCAGGTATCGCACCCAAACCCAAAAGAGGACACACTGAGGAGTGCAGCACTCCCCCTCCCCCTGCCCACATGCAGCACAGTGGTGTCAGCAGTTGATCCACCTGGTGGAGGAAGAGAACACACAGCCTTCTGCACCAAAGGCAAGTATGTTACCCGAATAACAGAATCATGAAATTGTGACTGACGTTGATATACTTTAATCTGCAGGGATTTACAAAAATAAATAAAAGGAGACCTGGCAGTTGGAGGGAGGTTTAAGGCACTGACTTGCTAATTATCAAGGCTCTTTGTTTGACTCTGAGCAAAGCCACTTAACGAGACAGCCCCCCCAACAGGGACATTTTACACACAAACCCCTCATCTCCATCCAGCAGTACATTGTAGCTCACAGTTCCACTCACTGTTTCGGCGAGCTTGTCCCATGCTGGATGGCCATTAAATCTGCCGCTCTGCAGTCCTCATATAACCAGTACTGGCTAACATGTTGCGTATGTTAGGATGCTCTAATAGAGGTTTCTGGGGCTGTTCTTTTTCTTACAGACAACTCTTACGAGGTCCTAAAGCCCTCCAGTTTTCCAGACTTTTTATTTCTAAACTATATCTTCCAACTTTTTATGTATACATTTTTTACCCTCCCCCCAATAAAGTCCCTAGCCAGTTGCCTACTGCTGGATCTAGCTCAGTGTCAAGCACGTTAATCTTTTTTTCCACTTTTTACAACTTTTTATTGGTTTTAGTGTACGATTTTTCATTCATTCAGCATATTACACCATTAATTCATCCAACATTCTTTTTCCATGTAAAGTTTACAGATCACATGTAGAGTGTATTTCTTCAATATAGGAGCCTATACAGAAGTAAGCAGCTTAATCAGCTACTAATAAAATATATTACAAGTAGCTTTTTTTTTTTTTTTTATTACACTGCCTGTATTTTCACCACAATTTACATTTATTTCTATGTACTTGGATAACTTCCAATTCTTTTATAATGAGCAATACTGTAAATACAATTGGTTTAGACTTTGATTTCCATTTTCTAGTAATTGCTTTTTCAGCAGCCAACAGAATTAAACGTAATAAGGTCTTATTTTTCCAGACTTTTGTTATGTAACTTGATATACTCCTTTAGTGGTTCATTTATTTTAATCACATTTAAGTACATCTGATTTATTTCTTTCCTTTAAATTACTGGAAGCCATCTCTTTTACCAAAGTTGAACCTTGAACTGTTTTTTGCTGAACAGCTGCAGGATTTTTCCTAGCCACTTTCTCTTCACCTTTTGTAGTTGATTTTCTTTCAGGTTCTCTAAATTTCATTTTTGCTGGCATCCGGGCAGTTTACTTACTAGCCGGTAACTGAATTTTACTCAAGCTGACAATATCACTGGCCCTTATTTCTCAGTTTCTTTTTTCACACTGGGAGAGCTGAAATTAAGCTGTTAATCAGTGTGCATACATCTTTGAATTCCCCCGTTCCCTGTTTGTTCTGTTCATATTGCCTTATTACCATTCAAAATAATGTAATATTGTCCTCCTTCTTCACCACTTTCCCGTTTCATCTACATTTTTTAATTCCTAATGCATCAGAGTATACGTCTTAAACCAACTTGACAGTTTTAATGTTAGTTGCACAATCTCCTATTCCATTTCCATACCCTCTCCACTCACATATACTTCATTAATTAAATACATTTTGCAGAAATATTCATCCCTTCTCTTATCCCCCTTTTCAGTATATTTCTAGCCCTTTCACATTTCCAAAATGTATGAATCATTTATCCTGAGTCATTTCTGCATGTCCAATACATTGACAGTCCTCTCTTCTTTGTCTTATGTTAATGTTATAGTGCTATCTTTGAACAATCTATATTTCATGATCTGTTGTAGGTCATGGTCATTTTAAACTGTAACAGGGAGGAAAGCATCAACCCATTCATCATCTGTCCCTTTCATCTTTTTGCCTTGTCCCCTCTGTGTTTTAACCAAACAATTGCTTTCATTGTCCTTTTGTGTTTCTTTCCCTCTATCACATTTAGGCCTCCCTACTTTCTTACTGGGGCCACCATTTGCTCTCCCCTCTCCATACTTTTCCTTCTTTTTTCCTCCACTAACTCCATATCTTTGACTCTATACATTTAAGTGTCTGTCATTCTTCTTTCTTTAACCTGGAATCATTTGATATCACCTACAATACTTAAGAACTTAACTGTTTTGTTTGTTGGTATTCTGTATATGTTTGCATGTATGCTTCCATTTTTTCTTAAAAATGTTTTTATTCCAAGTTCTAGCTCTTTTAGCATATGAGCAATGTTTCTTTGCTGTCTGAGTTGACAAAATTTTGTTTTCCAAATGTTGTTCTATTCTCTTAATTCCTATTTAACCATTTGTGATTTTGAATACTGTCACATGTCTGTTTAGTTTTATCAAGTCCCATGCACTCTAACCTTGGTTGCTGTTGATCCTTTCCTTTACTGTCACTGGTTTGCTCTTTTCTGGATGTAACTGTTGCATAATGTCACTGCCTTTACCTGTACTTGTCCAGAGGATGATGATGTTGTCTTTCGGCTTTTCCCGGTTAGGTGTCGCCACAGCAGAACTCCGGTCCGCTAATGATTGGCAGTAGATTTTGACAAATGCCGAGGTGCCAGCTCGACGTTCAACCTTCAACAAAGGCACGCCCATTTACGCATGTCTTTCGAATGCCCACCCAACCGCGGGGAGGACATGCAGACTCCACACAGAAGGCACTCCAGCCGAGAATCGAACGGGAGAACCTTTTGCTGTCAGGCAACAATGCTACCGCTGCACCACCGCAGTATGAGGTTGTACCTGTCCAGAGGATATGCCTGAATAAACAGCATACTTTTGCTACAGTCATTTTCACATTTATAACCCCCTTTAAGTGATCCTACTTCCATTCCACTCATCATCTAGTATCCCAGTACTTTTCGGTGAATGTAAGTTATTTCTTCTCTGAATCTCTCATAGCCCAAGTAGGTTGTGCCGTGCTCCCCTTATACTTTATTTTCCTATCCTTATTCTGGCCCATTTTATTTTATTATCAACTTTTATTTTTTATGCTGCAGCCACAATTATTTTGCTAAAATGTCATAGCCCTGTAAAGCTAATTATTAAATTATGATTATGATTATCATTGATAAATATCATTGCTTCATCAGCATTTAACATGCAGTCTTCTTCAAATAATTTGAAATATGTTTTACCCTTTTCTTCCATCACATTTTGTTTCAAAAACCTCTATACTTCCTTTGCCAGGAACCTTTACCACTGTCATGAACAGGTTTAGTGAGAATTTTAGGATAGCTGCACACTGATCAACAGGAGATTAGAGCTCTCCCAGAATGAAAACTGAAAAAAGTGAGTAAAGTGATTCATTTACTGGCTGTTAATTAAGAGGTATGGAGAAAGTAAGAGAATATCAACCAGAAAAGGAGAAAAAAAATCATCTCTGGCTGGGAAGAATCTTGTAGTTGTTCACCAAAAAGAAATTCAAGTGTTATGTTTGTTACAGGAGTTTGTATCCAGTAATTCAGAGGGAAAAAGCATCAAATGCACTTGGAGGTATTTAAAATAAGTGAAACATTGAGGGAATATATAAAGTCAAATGAAAAAAGGCAGTAAAAATAGAAGACTTATTATCTAACTATTTAGATGGATTGATAAAACTGCAAAAATCAGAGAATGAAATTGAAAAAAATGTGTGACTGAATATAAGGCTTCTCAAGCAGACCTGTTTTTTAGTGAGTTACAGGACAGAACGCACAGAGAAAACTATGATTTTTTGTTGTTTCAGAGAACCTGGAAGGAAGAGACTCCATTAATATTATAAAAGAACGAATAAGCAACTGTACTGGTGTTCCATAGCAGGATGTTTTACTTGAGAGGCCATTTCATATGTAGGTTGCAGATCTGGCCAGGAGAAAGCAGCCTAGATGCAATCATACCAGCAGGAAGAACTGCTCCTGACAAAACCGACAGTATATGCAAATAGGCATTAGTTTAGAAACGCTGCTGTTAACCAAGTATTTTTTGATGGGAAGTCCAGAGTTCAAAAATGTGTAGCACAAAGGCTTAGGTAATAGAAAGTAGAAAGGGTTATATTACCAGACTTAGGGAGCCTTTGACTACCAAAACCTAAAGTAATCCGAATGAGTATTAGAGATATTTTGGAAACTTTATGAAAAGTTATATAAAGCAGAGGAATGGGGAATCCAAGAAAAGGCACAGATGAAAATATTTATTGAAGTTTTAATTATGCCAAGGTTAGAGAAAGATGAGGCTTATAAATTAATAACCAAGACAAGAAGAGATGAGAATAAAATGGTGATATATAATAGGGTCTGATAGCTGGTGCAGAGAAATAAGGCATTGAGCTGTTAACAAGCTGCTTCCAGTGGTACAAGGTTTGATTCCCCTCAACCTTCATTTACTTACTGGTTTGATTCCCTCAGCTGTCATTTACTTACTGTGTGACCTTGAGTAAATTGCCTAATTAGGCAGTGATCTGGGGAAATGGGAAGACTCGAGTAGGCTCCTTAGTGATTAACTAGGTACAAGCACATTGTGTGCATCAGTGATATGGAAAAACTCTTGGCAAGCTGCTTCTATTCATTACTTTCACTGTAAGCTCAATGGATGGTGGTGACTATTCACAAGGCTCAGTTTAGGAGTAAGATGTCACTTATAAGAGTGGATGGGTTATATATAGATGACTTAAGATGCCTGTTCCTTTTCTTGTATGGTGAAAAGTAACAGTTGCACATGGAGGGTGACTGGGTGGTTAAGTGTTCAAGACATAGACGTCGAGAAGATCACAGAGAAATGCATAGCAAGAATGTCTTTTATCCAGTTGTGGAAAGTAATCTGTGTGTTATATGCACTAAAATGCTATTATGATTGAGGTATTTTATGACTTTGTGTCTCTCTGTACGCATGACACTGCAGTCACTAGGTGTGGCAATTTCAATGATCAGTGCTACTTTTGTCTTCTTTTCTTGGACCACTATATCCAGTTTTCTAGCATCTGTCTTTTGGACTGTTGGCATTGGGTGATCCCATGTGATATAAACTTCATCATTTTCTATTATTCTCTGTGGCTCATGTTTCCAGTGTTTTTCAGCCACTTCGATACCATAATGTTTGCACAATCTCGCCACATTATTATGCCTTTAACTGTACAGTCCCTCTACCATTAGAGAGTCTCAACCAGCAATGAGGTGTGTGACCGTTTCCAATTCAGTTCCACAAAACCTACATATGTCTTTTTCTCCCACATGTTCAGTGGACTTAGTAAACCAGCATGTACTTGGCCCACTATCTTGGGCTGCCAATATTAACCTTTCATTTCTTGATGTAAATTCACCTCTCCTTAACCATTCCTGCGTTCATTCTTGATCAACATGAGGCTCTTCCAGAAGTTTTCTGTACTTGCAACTATATTTGTTTTTTCCACATTTCTTACCTTCTCACCTGGTCCTTCACCTTATACTCTTTCTTTTGTTTTTTAGCACATTCATTTGCTGCCTGGTTTTTATCCACTTCTGGTTTGATTTCCATTCCTGCTTGACATCGATATGCTTCTGCTAAATTAAGCAGAGATGTCAGCTTAAATTTATTCTTCTCATGTTTCAAAACTTTCACCACATTTGGATCTTGTGAAGTCAGTAGATATGTGTGGAGTCCCACGATTGCAGATCTGTACATGTAATCAATTTCAAGGAGGCCCATCCCTCCTTCAGAACGGGGAATATATAATCTTGGTATACACTGATTTCTATAAATCATTTGGTGAGCATGAAACATCCTTCTTGTTTTAATATCCAGTCTATCCAACACTTTTTGGGGCTAGTCAGTCACTCCAAAACTATAAGTTAGGACAGGAAGAGCAAATTGATTTATAGCTTGGATCTTGTTCCTAGGTGTCAATGCTGTTTTCAGATTAATTTAAGTCTTCTAAAGTACTCCTTACTAAGCTTTATTCGCTTTTGTTCATGTTTTATGGCTGAGCCTTCATTTTCCAAGTATTTATACACCCCCTCTTGCTCAAGTTCTTTTATATGACATTGTTGTCCCAAACTGATGTTTTCCTGGTGCTGCAGTTTTCCTTTTTTAAAGGTTGCTTTTGCACATTTATCAGAGCCCAGTGTAAGCAGCATGATGTTCATTGAAAGCAAAATACTTTAAAGTTAGAGTTAGAAAAGATGGATCTGATGATGTCAGTTTTCATTTTGTCCTCAACTATTGGGTTTGGATCCAACTCATATGATACTGTATCTTGTGGTAACCTAAAAGCTCTCATAGATAGCGCTTGAGTTTTCATTCAGTTAAGTGAATTTTCCTTGGTCCTTTTCTCTATTTAACTCTTTATATACATAGTATGTTCCAATTTACCATGGTGGGTATATATTTTTCCCTTCTGCATCTTTTTTACTGAATTTTATACATCTGTCAATTTTTCAGTACCATAGCTGGCACTTTTTCTTTTTTCCTCCCTTACCCTTCTGTTCTAGTTTAAAAAACATTCCTTCCTTTTTCCTAGTTTTACTTTTAATAAAATGTCAGAGAAAGGTCCTTTGGAATTTAAAAAATGTACAAAATGTGGCCATAAGCTCGTTTTTTCAGATGCACATGATCTTTGCTTGTACTGTTTGGGTCCAGAACACTTAAATGTGAATTGTTCTATTTGTAAGAATTTTAAACATCACGAGGTTGCTGACTGAAAGAACAAGTTTATTCTAAAGGGATTACCATCTACTATTTCTTCTGAAGCAATTACAAGGTCTCAAACCCCCAAATCAAGACATAGGAGCCTTTAAAAAGGTCTCTGGGGCCATCTGCTTCCTCTATTCCATCATCAATGGAACTTCCATGAAAGAAACAGAAGATAGATCTGAAGACTTCAGTTTCAAAGCCAACTTCACAGAAAACTTTGTCAGATCTGACACTTCTTCCTCGGACTTGATAGTTGCTTACCATTGACCCAGTGCTGTCCAGGTTGCCATCTCCTTTCGTGGAGAAATGCCACCCAAAATCTAGTTCATTAGCCTCTTCCTGTTCTCCAAGGAGTCTGACTGAAGATGACATGGATAGGATGATTAGGCAATTTCTCTTGAAGCAAATTCAGATGGGTGTTCTTTCAGCTCCTACCCCTTCACATCAGAAAGCTCTGGCTCACACTTACCCATCCAATGTCGGTGCCTTCTCTGATCTGACACTTCATTTCAGATTCCCTGGATCCTAGTTTGCTAAAGCAGTCTGTGTGAGATCCAAAGATATTGTTATCCTTGGCTCCAAGGTCTTCTGAGAGTGCTCCAGTTCTGATGAGTTTAGATTCGGGTAACTCTGAGCCATATTGTCCATGCTGGATCTGAGGTGGTGGAGTTGACTCTAAAGTTGTCAGAGCTGTGTCTGCCCCTCAAAGCCTTGGCACTGGACAGAATGCCTTCAGGGCAGAGGGAATTGATGGAGAGAAAGCATGTCTTCTCAGCTCCATCTGCTTCTTTCTCCTTGGGGCGTTTTGCTTTTGAGGTAGTGGAGAAGGTTTTCTCTGCTTCAGAAGGACAGATGCCCCCCCCCCTCTTGTCGGATCTTCCTTCAGAATTTCATGCGTCTCTGCACCTTGAGCCTCAACATTCAACTCCACAGGGACAGCCATTCCAAACACTTCACGTTACCCAGCAGGCTATATTACTATGTCTTTTGATACTTCTTTGGAGCATTCCACCAAAGAAGTACCTTGGACGAGAAAGTGCAAAAGGAGGTACTTGGATTCTCCATAGAAATATATCACAGAAGATAGTAATTTCAATGAAGGGAAGGATCTCCAAGTTCACCACCTGACAACATCTCATTTGGAGACATTCTAGAAATCCTGAAACAAAGAGGTCATTGGTCCTCTCAAAATCCTTCTCTAGAGGAGTTGGTATTCATGGAGGCATTTTGATCTGGTCCATCTACCTGCTGAGTAACTCCTCCTGCTGATGATTTGATCTCGGAGTAGGTATGGAAGGAATCTGCCTTGGTCGAACCTATCCCTAAGAGACCAGATTGGATTCTGGCACCACCAACAGGAAGGACATTTTGGAATAAGGGAGTACCTGTGGATGCTATGGTTATGGCAGTAGTAACTAAGAAGGAACTTGCAGGGCAAAGTTCAACTGCCCATCCCCCTAACAGGAAATTAAGGGTTTTGGACAGGTTTGGGATGCTTGTCTATGCTTCCGTGACCATTGCTCTTAAGTTGCTGAACTTTTTGGCACATGTTACTAGGTTGCAAAGAGATTTGATTAAGGAACTGTCAAGCTCTCTTTCAAGGACCACTACTGCTGAGACTGTGGCCTCACAGTTGTCGACCCTACAGTTAATTTCTAACTCATCCATGAGGCTTATCTTTCACACAGCTGAGTATACCTCAAGGGCAGCGGGTTCAGGTATCTCTATTAGGAGGCATGTCTGGATGCATTGTGGAGCCCTTCAAGTCCTCTTTCATCAGTGATGGAACTTCTTTATTCAGCACAAATGTGATGGGTACACTCTCCAGGTACAAAAAAGATAGAGAAACTCTCTCTGCTCTGAGAGTATGTTTTTCGACCCCTCAAAGGACCTTTTCTAGGAACAAACAAGGAGGATGAAAAATGTGATTCACAAAATCTCAGGGTCCTTTCCAAGATTCACTTGGAGGCAGATCCCCTGGAGGCGGGGGGGGGGGATCAAATGTGAGATGATGCCCACGTGGCAGAGGTGGCCTGCAAAACCAAAGGTGTAGAGATTCTTTCTCTGATGGACCCTACCAGTAGTCCTGAAAGGGGAGGTCAAATCATCCCACTCTGGAGGCAGTCAGGGATCATTTATCCCTGCACCAGATAGCTTGGCTAGATATCACAAAAGACACCTGGGTGCAGAGGATAATTTCCACGCATTTTATAATTCCCTTTTTCCTTCTGCCTCTATCCTCAAGAAAATTTCCTGATGCTCCACCCAGTCAGAGGAAAGGTGCAGCACTAGAAATACAGAAGCTGCTAGAAAAAGAGTCATCCAAGAGGTCCCTCCAGTCCAGATAGAATTCAAGACTTTCTCAAGATTTTTTTTAGTGCCAAAGAAAACAGGGGATCTGAACAACTTGAACAATTCAGAGTTTGACACACAAATCTTGGGTTTTCATTGTTCAGTTCATTTTGCTCTTCTTGGGCAAGGATGAGTGGATGTGCTCAATAGACCTTCAAGATGCATCCTATCACATAAAAATGAACAGACAGTCCAGAAGATCATTACACTCATTACCAGTTCTGAGCCCTGCCCTTTGGTCTCACCACAGCCCCCAGTGTGTTGACCAAATGCATGGCAGTGGTAGCAGCTCATTTCAGACTGCAGGGATTCTGGGAGTTTTCCATTCGAAACAACTGTCTCATCACCATGTCAACCAGGCATCTACTCATAAGTGCAAGAGATCAGGTTCTCCAAACTTGATCCCTTCTAGGAATGACAATAAATTACAACAAATTCTAGTTCGAACCTTCTCATATACTGGAGTTTATAGGAGCAATTTTCAACACAGTATCAGTAACAGCTTCACTTCTTGCAAGAGTACAACCAATAAAATTTCAGGTCAAGAAAATTCTTCACAGAGCAAAAATTTCAGCCCGATTGATTTTTCAAGTCTTGGGGTCAGTGTCAGCTGCCATAATTTTAGTCTCCCTGGCAAAATTTCATATGAGAATTCTTCAATGGATGGTAGCAACACGATGGTCAGTTCTTTGTCAATGAATGTCAGTCTGAGAGAATCACTCAAGCGTGCAAGAGATACCTCTGGTGGTGGATTCGATCAGACCTGGTTCCTTTCATTCTCCCTCAATCCTAGGCCATAGTGACCAGGGACACATCCCAGATTGGGGGGGGCACTTCCTGTGGAAAACAGTCCAATGTACTTGGTCCCCCGAAGAGGCCAATTTGTGTATCAAATGTTTTAGAGATGAGAGCAGTGCTGTTAGCATTGCAAGATTTTCAGAATGCTCTCCCATTAGGAACAATTGCAAATCAGACAGACAGCATGTAGATAGACTAGTACATCAAGAAATAAGGGGTTACCAGGTCTTACCCCTTGTGTACTTAGAGTGCAGCAAAGGGCGATCTCATGCATCCGCTTTCTAATAACACACATTCCAGGGAAGTCCAGTGTGATAGCAGACAAATTTAGCAGGTCCATTCCATAACCTCATGAATGGTCTTTCAACATAAAAGTGGCGGAAATGAATTTCCATCAATGGGACCAGCCGTGCTGTGATCTTTCTGCTTCTTCCTTAAGCAACAAGTGCAGCAGCTTCTTTGCCCTGATCTCCCCTCTGGGGAAATCACTGAGGGATGCTGTATTCTATGATTGGCTCCCTGGTCTCCTCTGAGCTTATCCCCTGACTCCATTGATCCCCAAACTTCTGCAGAAAGCTGCCAGGTTGAAGAGCAAAGTAACCCTCATTGCACCATACTGGCAAACACCTTTGGATTCTGGATCCAATTCCAGACCCTTCTATCTCATCTGACAGGCATGATTCATCTGGATATCTCAAACCTCAAGCTAACAGCATGTTTTTTCCAATTCCGTTAATAGCCAGACAACCTATGCTATCCTCTCCTGTCTGTCATATTCTTTATTTTCACATAAAGCTTCTACCAGAAAACTTTACAGAAGTAAACAGAAGAGATTTATTTGGGCTCATCAAAGACATATTGACCCTTTTTCAGCACCTGTACAAAGTGTCTTTGAGTTTTTAGTAACAATTTTCAACAAAGGAGCTAGTTTCTGGGCCATTAAGGTTCACTTGGCAGCAGTCTCTAACTTCTGTATCGGATTTGAGAATTCTTCCTTTGCTACTACAGGCCTTAATTCATTCTTTCTTTGAACCAGCAGCTAAATGTGATCTTAAATTCCTGACCTGGAAAACAATCTTTCTGGTGGCCATTATCTTAGCCAGAAGTTTGTTTGTCTTTTCGGCTTTTCCAGGTTAGGGGTCGTCACAGCGGAACTCCAGTCTGCTAATGATTGGCAGTCGATTTTTATGATGCCGAGTTGCCAGCCTGATGCCCATCCTTCAGCGAAGGCACGCCCATTCACGCATGTCTTTTGGAGGTCACTCGACTGCAGGGAGGAGATGCAGACTCCACACACAAGGCACTCCAGCTGAGATTCGAACAGGAGAACCTCTTGCTGTGAGGTAACAACGCTACCACTGTACCACCTTGGATATCTATTATGTCAGCCAGAAGAATATCAGAAATTAAAGCATTGTCCTCTAAGCCTCCCTACTTGATTTTTCATAGGGATAGGGTCACATTGCAATCCTAATTGTAATCCTTCCTTCCTAAGGTGATGTCAGAATCCATTATCAACCAGTCCATTATTCTGCACATCATCTTTCTGAAATTTGAAAACAAGGGAGAATACATGTTGCACTTGTGTGTTTGTAGACAATTGTGTTTCTACTTACACAGAACAAAAGACATTAGAAAATCTGATCTGTTATATTATCTCCTTTGCAGACTACAGAATAGGTAAATCTGTTACAAAGGTGCCTTTAGCAAAATGGCTTACTGACTGTGTATTTTTTGTCTACAATAAATTAGACTTCTCATCACCAAAACCTTTAAAGAGCCCTCTCAACTAGATCCATGGCAACATCATCAGTATTTTTATCTAGGTATTCCATGGACGATGTATGTGCATCTGCAACTTGAGCTAATCCTCATGCCTTTATCATTATAAACTAGATCTGTTTTCAAGTGGAAAAGCAGCCTTTGGTTCAGCTGTGCTCAGGAACATCCTTCCTTGGAGCCCATGAGGGCTGTCAGGAAGCTGGGGACTCGGTCCCAGTAGTTGGGGAAAGAGAATGAAAATTGACATCATCAGATAAAAAAGTAATGTGGTTATAATAACATTCCATCTTTGTTGTCAATTTTCATTCTTCCTCAACTTTCCACACACCAACTCCCAATCTTTGTCATGATGGACTTATGGAAGAATTGAGAGATCATCAGAGCACCACTGTGCTTTAGGTTGAGCCCCAGATAATGGCTTCTTCTATCAGGCATATTATATTAATACTTCTTAATTTATGTCATCTGGCAAACAAGATCTGAAATATGTTAAGGTTTGGTGCATTGTGGGTAGGGAGGAGCTTGAGAGCTTTTAGGTTGCCACGAAATATAATAATGTCAGAGTCATATCCGAGGATCGGATCTGAACCCAATAGCCGAGGAAGAATGAAAATGGACAAAACAGATGGAATGCTGTGGTAAGTCAGTGTTATGCTGTGTATTAGTAGCACTATTTGCCTTTAAGAAAGGATGTTAAGTAAATTATGGGAATATGTGGTACATTATAAAATTAAGAAGAACTTGGGGTTGCTGGGGATTTAGGTGGGTGAGAATTAAAGTTGGCCATACTTCCCATGTTGGTTGGATTCAGTCTGCATGTGGATATAGCTTAACAAGCCTAGTAGCATAGAGGTGAAGGTAAGCAGACCTGTAAGTTTTTATTCCTTTTAATTGCATGAATGCAGAACTGTATAAGTACTGAAGTTATTAATATGTCTACAAAATAGTTACTTAATAATGGGTATGCTACTCTGTGATTTTATAATAGCAAGGCTACATGTATGTATTCTGGTTTACTATTAAAAGCTTGAAACAACTGAGAATGGTGGTTTCCACGTCGCATATCCTCGACTCATAAATATTAAGTAGGTCAAAATGTCGATGCAGCAACATTGACAATGTTCTGGCAATAGTAATGTTGTCAGCTGCCATTGCCAACCATGCTTCATGTCTCTGCCTTGTGTACATCCTTCTTAACGGATGTACACATGAACGTCGACATTCCAGATGTCGCTCCTACCATGTTCGAGGAGGAGCCTGTCGTGTAACTGAATTTCAACATTTTGATTGCAAATCATGTATTCTGGTTAAAGTGCAGTACTGACGTCTGTGCAGGTGCAGTAAGTGTAAACCTCCTCTAGTGACAGAGTGCCAGGAGCAGTATAATTTTAGAAAAACACACAAATATTAAAAATGGCAGCAGGAAAATCCTTAAAAGTATTTACAGGGGCATGTCTACTCTTTAAGAAACAGTGTGGGTGTCGTATTCTGCTAGGGGGAAAAAAAAGCGGTGTATCAGTTCAGTTGTTTACCCCCTACTACAGAAGATAAGAACAGCAGCTACAGTACTGAGCAAAAATAAATTAAAAATAATAATTAATAAAAATAAACAGCATGTAGAAATGGAGCTCTGCCTAATATAAAGCAAAGCCTCAAACTATAGCTGATGAAAATGGATTGGAGCCGATGCTTGATGAGTGGTGTCGCCCTATGTTAAGGAAGATGTACTAGCAATGTACAGATAAATTTTGCTCAGGGGGAAAGACAATGTCAGCATGCAGCACTATGCATATAGCAGCATGTTATACAAAAGCTTGGTGATCTTGACCAGCAGTACACAATAACATTTAAAAACAATGTTCACATGAATGTCATACAATCAGGAGGAGGTTATATTTGGCATGTAAGCATTTTAATAATCTGTGGCATATTTGTATTTATTTGCTCAAGTAATACTACTAAAAGTAAGAAATGTGAGCCAAAACACTTTTACTTTGTGAATCAGTTAAAAGTAATTTACCTTCTAAAGGTAGACATTTCTGCTATACGCAGATTTCTTGACTAGAGGAAGGACTTGGTTCTTCCCAACATGGGCGACCACTGCACCACTCCATTATTATATTTTTCCCTGGTGAGATCAGATAATTGGACTGTCTCATTCGAAGTTTCTATCCCCCCAAAACGTAATCAAGCTGAAAAAGTTCTCAAAAGCTGACTATAACCTCCTAAGGGATGGTATCTGTAGCTTCATACCACTGCCACACTCAGAGGATGCAGACAACTCTGTTGAACCAGTACGCCAATGCAGTATACAAGCACCTGTACAACTGCATGGACTCAGCCATACCCAATAGAACTAAAACCTGCTCCTCAAGGAAACATAAACCTTGTTTGGTGGACATCCTCTGTCAACAGGCTTTACAACAAAAGGAAGAAGCTGCTGTCCAAGGGTAAAAAAGAACATATCTAAATTGGAAAAACTCCCTCCTTATCTTCAACAAGCAAATTAGATCCACTTGCACTGATCCTGTTGACTTAGCCAACCTGCTAGCAGATAGGTCCTCATAGTATGCCAGGCTGTATTCTGCACCATCGTCAGCAAGAACTGGCATCACCATTGAGCACCCTATTCAACCACAGCCTAAGTACAGGCTTCATTCCAGCAGAATGGAGAACTGCCATTGTCATCCCCTTGTACAAAGGTGGTGCCACTACTGACCCTGGAAACTATCACTCCATTAGCTTGACAAGTCTGATCTGTAAAGCCATGGAATGTATTATTATGGATCTCATAAACAAGGACATAGATAGTCTCCAAGCACTTGACCCCACCCAGTTCGGATTCGTCAAGTGCAGATCTTGCCTGTTGAATCTGGTTGACTTCTTAGAGACTGCCACCAAGGCTCTTGATGAGGAAAAGTCAGTGCATACAGCTTACCTTGACTTGCCCAGGACTTTAACACAATCTCCCACTCAGGCTTCATCGAAAAACTAATGCATCTTGGCGTAATTCCCTATCTTATCAGGTGGGTGGCTAACTGGCTTACTGACAGGACCCTCAAAGTCAAAATAGGTGCCTCCACCTCTGATAGTAGACCTGTCACTAATGGAGTTCCCGGGGATCTGTCCTCGGACCCCTACTGTTTGGCATCTATGTCTTAGAGGTCCAAGCAAAGACAAAAGGCCTATGGCTGACCAAGTTTGCAGATGACTGTATGTTGAGTGCTGTCATTGACTTCCCAAATGATGTTAACATACTGAAAGAGGGTCTCACAGCAACTAATGACTGGTGCCAAAGTCATGGCCTCAAGTTAAATGCAAAAAAAATTATCATCATACCAGTCAGCAAAAACACAACCCCTACTGATTACCACATCAACAGCAACCCCCTAAGCACACAACCTGTGGTGATAGACCTGGGCACTCAGGTTGATAACCTCACATTCGACAATTATGTAGCGGCAGCGGTCAGAAAAGCCTTTTACTTAGTTCATCTCATAAGTAAAGGGATTGCATCCAGAAAAATTAGACCAATAATAGAGTACAACACCCTGTTCGGTATGTACCTCCTCAAACATCTGCACCAACTGGAAAGTCCACTGCAATACTTCACAAAGAGAATCCATGGCCTCCAACATCTGATCTGATGTTGTTGATCCTTGTTTATTCCTTATGCATGGGTATCGGTTCCGACCTCTGAACCGAGCCATCCATTTTCCAAGCTCGCGCCAGGTTCAGACTCTCGAGCTAAACTCTTACCCACAATCCCCCTCTCCCTGTTACCCCAGATTTCATTTGCCGCGTTGCCATTCGGTCGTGTCAAGCTACTTCTCTTGAGCTAAGTACAGTTATTTGTTGTTTGATAGTTTTTCAGATTGCTTTTCTGTCAGAAAAGTTTATATTTCATTGTCTCTTACCCTATCGCATCTAGAGTACATAATTTCTTCAGGTTTTTCTGCTCCTTTCCTTACCACTTTTACCACAAGGTAGTCTCTCTTTACCATAGTTGGTAATCCTTCCCCCTTTCTTAATACCTTTGGGTACTCTCTTGTACCATTGCTGCTACCTGTTCTATTAATTAATTTGCTGTCATGGCAGATAAGAAAGGTAGTCTGAGGTTTAAGCGGTGTTCTGATTGTGGGCACAAAGTACCTACTTCTGATGCACACTCTTTGTGTGTTTATTGTTTGGGAGCCTCCAATTTGTCTGTTGACCCACCCTGTACTATTTGTGAGAACCTTTCAAATAGAACCTTGTTAGAAAGTAAAAACAAGCTGTTACTGAAGGGACTTCTTAAATGTCCCTTTTCAGAGGCTATTTCTGGGTCGGAGGCCTCAACCCCTCCTAGAGCCCATAAGAAAATTTTGGATGCTCCTACTAAGGCTAAATCTTTGCCTTCATCCCCGGCTGGGGACTCCCGCCAACCAAAACCTAAAAAGGCTAAAGTTTCAGCTCCGGAGCTCACTCAGTCAGCCCCAGTACTTTTGGTGCCTAGACCTTTGGCACCGAGGCCTTTGGCTCCATTAGTGATCTCGGCTCCGTCTTCTCCTGCAGCCTTCACTATATCGGCACCAAGGGGCTCCTCGGTTCAGACTATTACCACTGTATCAGCACCAACTGTTAAGTCAGCGCAGACCTTGACAGTGTCGGCTCTGAGATCTTCCTCGGAACCGACACCTTTATTGTTGACTCCAGTTTTGTCGGTTCAAGCTTCGGCACAGACAACCACTTCGGCACCGATCCCTGTGTCAGTGCAGACCATGACCTTGGCACTGATGACTTCTTTGGTACAGCCAACCGTAGTTCAGTCTCTCTTGGCACCGTTGTCCTTGGTGCAGACGGATGAGATGGGCACCGAGTTTGCCTGTTCTGTGGACAGGCCTATTTCTCCCTCAGTCTCCATGAGGTCCACTAGAAGCCTTTCCAAACATGATGTGTTGCGTCTTGTGGATCAGGTGCTCTTGGCCAGAGGTATCCCACCCCTCAGGAACTATCCTTCCTTGGGAGGTGATCACCCATCTCCAAATACCCCTTCTTATTCTCCTCCTTCATTGACTTTGAAGTCCATGGATATAGCACAGTCTTCCCCTTCTGCGGTCCCCTTTATGGATCTCACTAAGGAACCACAGTTGCCTTCATGGCAGGAAAGTTTTGCTATGACCCAGGATGTCATTTGTGACATGCATAGTTTGCTGCTCCACAGCCATCCAGGGACTCCGGGTCGGCAGGCTGAGCCACTTAGGGGAGGGGTGACCCCTGTCCTAGACATGTACTCCTCTTCGGGTGGACCAGCCTTCCAACTGATGGAGAAGGCTTTTGCTGCTGCTGGCGATATTGGACTGTGTCTATACCTCCAGCCTCGTCTGGTACACTGGTTTCACAAGTCGCACCTAGCGGACACCGGGTGCAAGGGCCTCAGGACATATTCCCACAGGAATCCCCTTTTCTGCTGTCTTCTCTAGCTTCTGCCACTGAGGAGGTCCACCGGAAAAGTTTGTGCAAGAGGAAGCACATGGACTTCACAGAGGAGTCCCTCACTGAAGACACAGATTTCGATGAGGGAGAAGGATCCCCCTCGGTCACCCTCTGAGGTATCCTTTGGTGATATCCTCGAAATCCTTGAAACAGAGAGGTGATTGGCAGTCCTCTAATCTAACCTCTGAGGAATCTGTGTTCCTGCAGGCTTTTTGCGCCCGGCCCTCTACCTCCTGGGTTACTCCACCTGCCGATGAACTTGTCCAGCTCATCATGCAGTATGCTTGGAAGGCTCCTGATACCGTTGAAGCTATTCCCCAGAGGCCAGATAAGATTTTGTCCCCTTCTGCTTCGGATCCCCATTTGTCCAAAGGTCTTCCTGTGAATGCTTTGGTGGTGGCGGCCGCATCAAAAAAGGATCTGTCAGAAGAAGAAAGCCAGACTATCCATCCACCTAACAAAGAGTCCCGGGCCCTGGACAGGATAGGGAAGCGCACCTTTGCTTCAGCGACCTTTACTATCAGATCCCTGAATTATATGGCACATTGTACCAGGCTTCAAAGGGATCTGATTTCTGAGCTCTCTGAAACCTTGGCTGGTGCCGTGTCTGATGAGGTCCGTGACAAAGTGGCCTCTCAGCTGGCCAACATTGAATCTGTATCTATCTCCTCTATGCGACTGATATCTCACGCATCAAATGGAGCAGCTAGAGCAGCGGGTTCAGCTGCGGTCTTGAGACGACACACCTGGATGTGCTTGTGCAATTTCGCAGAACCCTTTAAGGCTTCCTTTCTTAACGCTGCCATTGAGGCCTTCTCGTTGTTTGGGCCCAAAGTTAAAAGCACACTGGCCAGATGTGAACAGGACAGTAAGACCCTTTCTGCCATAGGTGTCCGTTATTCTTCCCCTCAACGTGCTTTCTCCTGAAACCAAAAGAGTAGGAAGATATGGTTCAAGAAATCTCAGGGTCCTATCTGTGACACACAGGCCAAGTTCTCCCCCAGTGGCAGAGGGGGATACTCACAAGGAAGATGCTCCTTTCGGGGCAGAGGGGGTCCACATAATCAGGGTTCCAGGGATTCTTTCCCTGGTCAGTCCTACCAGCGCTCCTGAAGAATGGCCCAACTCCTTTCCTTTGGAGGTGGTTGGGGGACATTTCTCCTTGTACCCTTTTGTCTGGCTAACCATCACCACCAATTCTTGGGTACAAAGGATTATAACCAGAGGTTATCATATCCCCTTTGATCTTTTTCCTGCCCCTTCAAAAAACCTTCCCGACGTTCCACCCAGTCAAAGGGAAGAAGCAGCACTAGAGAGAGAAAAGCTGCTAAGAAAGAGAGTCATCCAAATAGTCCCTCCAGACCAGATAGGATCTGGATTCTACTCAAGACTATTTTTGGTGCCAAAGAAAACCGGGGACTGGAGACCAATTTTGGATCTCAGTGTATTGAACAAGTTTGTGAGAGAACAAAAAATCCGGATGGTCACAATACAGTCTATCTTCCCACTTTTGGAAAAAGACAATTGGATGTGCTCGATAGATCTTCAAGATGCATACTACCACATAAAAGTGGACAGGCCATCAAGAAGATTTCTGCGCTTCCGCATGGGAACGAGTCACTACCAGTTCAGAGTACTGCCCTTCAGACTCTGTACAGCCCCCAGAGTGTTCACAAAGTGCATGGCAGTTGTCACAGCTCACTTGCGACTTCAAGGATTCCAGGTGTTTCCATACCTAGATGACTGACTCATTTCCGCCCCCACCAGACGTCTACTGGAAAAAGCCCTGGCATACTCTCTCCTCACTGCTCAAAGGCTAGGCATAACCATAAACTGGCAAATATTCAATCTCACCCCATCTCAGTCGACAGAATTCATAGAGGTTATCATGGACACAAAAAAAACTGCAGAGCTTCTATTCCAGAGCACAGAATTTAAGGATAAAGCAACAACTAATTCCAATCCTTTCAAGGGAAAAATCCACGGCTCACTCAGTTCTACAGCTGTTAGGTTCTATGGCAGCTTCCATCACCATTGTTTCCCTAGCCAGGTTTCACATGAGGCTTCTACAATGGCTACTGCTCACCCAGTGGTATCCTTTTCAGCATCCTCTTTCAGCCATGATTCGAGTAACCCATAGGTGCAAACAGGATTTAAATTGGTGGATGACACACAATCTCTTACAATGGTCTCGCCCCTTCTCCCCCCAGCAACCCAAGGCCACAGTGACCACGGATGCCTCCCTGATGGGGTGGGGGGGCTATGTCAGGGACAGACAGTCCAAGGCACTTGATCCGAACTGGAGGCCCATCTGCATATAAATGTTCTAGAGCTGAGGGCGGTGCTTCTGGCGTTGCAAGCATTCCATCCCCTGCTGCTGTCTGGGACAATTGTGATTCAATCAGACAACATGACGGTGGTCTGGTACATCAACAAGCAAGGTGAAACCAAATCTTACCCCCTTTGTCAAGAGGCTATGAGGATATGGCAATGGGCGATGGCTACCAACTATTTTCTTCTATCAACGCACATTCCCGGGAGTTCCAACGTGATAGCAGACAGACTCAGCAGGTGCATTCTTCAACCTCACGAGTGGTCCCAGAATCCCTTGATAGCGGTGGAGATCTTCCACCGCTGGGGCTGTCCTTGCTGTGACCTCTTTGCATCCCCGACCAACTACAAATGCTGTAACTACTTCACCCTGATTCCCCCTCCAGGACAGTCACCCAGGGGTGCTCTAGTCCACAATTGGCCCTCGGGTCTTCTTTACGTATTTCCACCCTTTTCCCTCATTCCTCAGTTTCTGGAGAAAGCCTGTCAGTTGAGGAGCAAGGTGATCCTCCTAGCAACATATTGGCCTCGACAGTTTTGGTTCACCTTCCTTTGGTCTCACCTACTAGATCGACCATGGATTCTCCATCCAACCTCGGAGTTGATCTCACATCCACAGAACCTGATTCATCCCAACTTGAACAGCCTGAAGCTCACAGCTTGGCTACTCCAATTCCCTTGATTGCCAGGCAGAATGATCTTTCTTTACCAGTACGTAATATTCTCATTGCTTCTCATAAGTCTTCCACTAGAATTACTTATCTGAGCAAGTTGAAAAAATTTACCTGTTGGCTGAAAGATAAACAAGTAGACCCCTTTTCAGCACCAGTGTCGATAATACTAGACTATCTGGCCGACCTTTTTCAATCGGGTCTGTCGGCCTCTACCATTAGAGTTCATATGCCTGCAATTTCTAATTTTCATGAGGGTGTCCAAAATTCCTCTCTTATGTCCCATAAATTGTGCAAGACCTTCATAAAAGGTGTGAATCATCTGAAGCCACCTTTTAGAGAACCTATTCAATCATGGAATTTATCATTAGTTCTACAAGCTCTGACAATGTCACCTTTTGAACCAGCCTTTTCTTGCGATCTCAAGTATTTGTCATGGAAAACCTTGTTTTTGGTCGCTATTACTTCTGCCAGACGTATTTCTGATCTTCAGGCTTTATGTATCAAGAGTCCATACTTGATTTTTCATAGAGATAGAGTGTCTCTGAGAACTAATCCATCATTTCTGCCTAAAGTGATCTCTTAAATGTCCATTAATCAAGCCATTGAATTGCCAGTTTTCTTTCCCAATCATTCAAACAGAGGAGAGTATTGCCTACATACCCTCGATATCCACAGGCAAATCCATTTTTACTTAAACAGGACTAAACCCTTTCGTAAATCTGGCCAGTTATTTTTGACCTTTTCTGGACCTAGATTAGGATCTGCTGTTGTTAAGGTCACATTAGCTAGATGGTTGAAGGACCGCGTGACCTTCATTTATACACAACGTAATATCTTGTGGCCTACTACCATGAAAGCTCATTCAACAAGGTCGGTGGCAACTTCTGCTGCCTTCCATGCCAGAGCTTCTTTACATGACATCTGTGCAGCTGCAACTTGGGCTACACTTCATACCTTCATCAATCATTACAAATTGGATTTGGCCTCCAGGGAAGAGCATCTTTTGGTTCTATGGTGCTCAGGAATGTCTTTCCATGAGAGCCTCCCTGGAATAGAGGTAGCTGAGGACTCTGTCCCATGCATAAGGAATGAACGAGGATTAACAATATCAGATAAAGAAGTTATGTCTTAAAATAACATTCCATCTGTATTGTTGATCCTCGTTCAGTCATTACAACCATCCCTCCTTCCCCCTCCTGTGGTTTCTAGTGGATCTCACCATCCGGTTCACTGAGGTTATTTGACCAGAGATAGCCTCTACCTTCTTTGACTTGCAAACTCACTCTGAGGTAACAGGGAGAGAGGGGTTGTGGGTAAGAGTTTAGCTCGAGAGTTTGAAGCTGACACGAGCTTGGAAAATGGCCGGCTTGGTTCCGAGGTCAGAACCGATACTCATGTGTAATGACTGAACGAGGATCAACACTACAGATGGAACGTTATGGTAAGACATAACTTATTTTTCTATGCGGACTGCCTCAAATCCCTATCACTCTGTTCAATATCATACAGATTGCTCAGGGGTGATCTGTGTCTCTCCAACAAGGCAAACTCAGACCTTGCCCTACTAAAGATGCTCCATATCTGTAAGTCTAACTCCTCACACATTACCCGCTCAAAAGGCCTGAATCTAATATGCAACATCGACAAAACCTGCTGGAGAGAGAGGTTTGTCTCACTAGGCTGTCCCATCGCTGGAATAGACTTCCCATATATGTCAAACAGAACACCTCGCTGACCCTCTTCAAGCGCAACCTTGATGCGTGGATGGGAAACCACAAATTTATCCCAGGAGTTCCACCTGTGTCACATCTTTGATGTAGAGTCATCAATGAACCAATTAATTATCATAGTATGATTGTCCCCAGAATGCCCTGTTTTGTTTTACATTGTTTTTCCCACTATAGGAACACAATTTTAGTCTTGCACGTGTCATTCTCACTGTACAATTTCCAACCAATCTGTCTCAATTACCACACTCCCATCATTCTCCCTGTTTCTTTTCAGTCTTATTCTTACTTTCCTTACTTTCACCAGCTAGTCTGTATACCCTTGCACTACTCTTTCCTTGAAAATATACCATTACACTGCTTGGCTTGATTATTTTTATATCTGCTTCAAATAATTATCATTTCTGTTTCCTTCCTAGCCCAGCATTTTCTGACCCCGACCCCCCCACACACACACGCACTCGCACATACACCTCTACAGGAAGATTGGATTATGTCAAATTACTCACTGATATGTCTTAAGGTTATTGAAAAAAAATGAGAAATCTTAGCAAAGCTTGCACAAATACAGAGCACACAGACTCCACAAGAATAGTACAGCAGACAAAAATTTGAATTGGTGAACAAATCTCTGTGAAGCAGTAGGTGTTAATTGTTTTACTGCTGTACTATTCTGCTGTAAAACAATGCTTTAAGTGCCGTGTTGGATATTATTCTGTTTAACTTAACCTCAGGGCTGGCTAAAAAGGTGTCAGTCTATTGACCAGATTGCATACCCAGTTGCGAAATGTGAATACATAAATAGGTAAATGCCTGAATCCTGGCTTGTCTGAAGGCTTTTTGAGACTGGGAACTCAAGTTATGGACTTGTTCTTTCTGGTTCGGTATGGTTTGAGCATCATCTTTTCAGGCAAGTCCAGGGAGTTCTTCTGTAGTAGAATGTCAAATGCTGTACCTGTTGTGTTTGATAAAACATTTTTGCTGTCATCTTAAAAGTATTTCATTGTCAGATTTGAAATCTCATCTTTGTTTAGACATCTGTAAAGCAACACTATGCCTTGCATTTGTCATATGTACAGATTGTTCGTCATATGCTGAAAACATAAAATTAAAAAAAAAAGGATCTGGCACATTTGAAATAATTTATAGTTACCAGTGACAGATTTCTGTTCGTGATTGTGGTGTAAAATGATATCCTTTGATCACATTCCAGTTCTTCTTGATTATACAAAGCATATTTTCATGTAAAAATGAAATAGACCACAGAATCTTCTAATCTATTATTTGTTAATGGCTAAAAAGCCTTTGAACTGCAGACATATCTCATCCATTGTATTAAGTAATGGACATTTGAAAGAATCCATGATCACACAGACCTTTCCTTTGTTACAGCATGAAAGCAAAAATGCTGCTTTGTAGTACAGAGGATTAAGCATACAAGATGCTGATGAGTTGTGTGTTTGTAGATGTGGCTCTGATTTCCTGACTGTCCTGCCACATACGTTGTGGCTGTAAGCAATATCACTTAACCAGACCTGATCTCCATTATCACCCAGCAGTAAAAGGAATGTGTTCTTAGTAGTTCTTATTGAATTATAAATAGTTAGAATAAAAGAAAACCAAATAATTTGATTCCATTCATCTTCTGTTATCTACTTTAACCTATTCAAGGTCATCAGTTGGAACAGAGCCTACAAGAGCAAAAAAAAAAAAAAAAAAAAGAGCAAGGCAGAGAACCAGTCCTATTTGAAATGCTACTTCACTGCAGATTCGTATATACTCATAGGCAAACTGCACACACAGCTGTGGGTAGTTTATAGGTTTGATAGTTCACCTGTCTGCACATATTTGATGTCCAGGAGGAAAATGATAAAACCCACATGGATTTAGGGAGGACATACAGACCCCCACACACCAGGCATCCCTAATGGGAATCAAACCAAAGTGCACTGTGATGCAGCAATCCTAAGTACTTTATTGTTGTACCACTTTATTTTGATTTTTATTATTTCATAAAATATGTGGTGGGTTTGGCATAATGGCTAAGGTCTTTGCCTCTCAGACAAAGTACAGGGTTCGAGTCTGATCCTGAATTACTGACTAGGCTTGTAGTGGCCCTTCAGGGCAGTTAGCCTTGTAGTCACCTGTAAGCCTATATGAATCTATGAATTAGGCTCTGTCTGGATTCAGAAGCAACTGCCCTTCAAGGCAGTCTGCATTAATAAATCTGTAAGGGTTATGTGATGGTTAAACTGTTTCTGTCGAAACAAGTTGCACAGGGTTTGATTCTCATTAAGGAAAATTGAATAGGCTTAAAATTGTCCACAAGGGTAGCTAACGTTGTACTAACCTATGAACACTCAATACTGTCTTCAAATTTTCTTAATGAGAGTTAGCATGATCAAGGAATGAATATACTGCTGAATGAATGCAGCAGCAGCCAAAGTTTTATTTATTTAACATTTGTTTACTGGAAAAGTCCGACTTGGAATGAAGCCAATTTTCACCGGAGACCTGGGGATAAATGCTCCAGACATATGTCTTTGTGATGTGGGAGGAAACCCACATGCATGCAGGGAGGACATGCAGAAGCTTCGCTTAAGTATGCTAAGTACGTTAACTGCAGTGCTTCACTTTGTGGTAAATATACAGGGCTGCCCCAGATAAGTAGTTTGTGAGAAATTGCCACCATTTTTATTAATACAGCTGTCATTCTGTATGATTTTCTGTGACTTTATGCTCGTCTAGAATCTGCGTTTCATAAAGTTTTGTGACAGTAGAATAGGTTGCCTTAAGAGTGTTTATGATATCAGTGCACTTTTCATTTAAGGAATAGAGGTAATGTTATATCATTGCTTTGTTTTTGTAAGGGCGATTACAGCAGTAGCAACACATTTTTTTTACAAGTTAAGTCTCTATAAAGGATGCTCTGATTAGGAGAGTTTATCAAAAAAAAATACAGCATGGAGGAGGGATATTTTATATTCAACTCAACATGTTAAATTCTGTTAAAATTTTGAAGACCATTGTCTCCAGGTGTTTAACCTGTCAAAAGGCTTTTTAAAATTATTTGGCTGCTCATTTGTTATGAATATCAGCTATATAACTTTATCATTTACTTGTTCTAGTAGAAGATATGAAGGGCATAAAATACCAAGAGCACAAGTAAAAAACGCAGGCAGACCCATATGTGCAGACACACACACTCGTGCGTGCGCCCACGCACATACTGCAGTGACCCAATAATGTGTGATGACAGCCCTTCTTTTGTTCTTTTTATTTTTTTGTGTTGTTTTGTTTGTTTTTTATTAATCATATTTTTCAGAATAGCACAACATTGTTGCTATAGTTTACTGTATATGTATCTTTGTGATTGCTATAATTTTGTTAATCAGTGACAGCAGTTATGAATCCATCCCAGTATTTTATCAGTCACTTTGTAGTTCATGATTATTTTGCTAGTGCTTTTTCAGTACATTCCCCCAGTCAGAAAGTCTAGGTGTACATGTGGGAAACAGATGACGTTATGTGATATCTGTAATCTTGGTCTTTATTACTTACTGCTTGAAGCACTGTACCACACAATACCAGCATTGCTGTTGAACAAGGATGCACCTTATCCACAGCAAATAGGCTTAAAGAATTTGTTTTTGTCTAAGAGGTATCAAAATAGAGTCTAAATATGGCAGCCACTGGTCATTAGGGAAGCTTCCCTTCCCAGTTTGCTCTAGGGCCACTTGAGCTCTAAAGAGTGATGAGCATCATCACAAAGACGAGCACAGATGTAATAAGCCATGAAAAGTCAGACTTCTCATCTCTGGTACAGGATTCTTCCTGTGCAGAGACTTTGCTAGTGTCCCAATACAGACCTTCAAACTCTTTGCGTTAAAATGATTTTAATTTTCCTTGATTAAAGAGCCTCTCCTAAGAGTATAGAGTATTCCTATAGTTGTGGCACATGGCAGACAGACATCTTAGTTCAGAGATTAGAAACGTATTGGCAGTTTGTATCACTAGATGCCAGACAGACCATCATTGAGTAATCCAGCATCAGCTGGTGATTGTGGCCTTGTTTTCCCAAAAGCATAACCCTCCTGTCCACCCATCCACCAGTACAGTCTACTTGTAGAACAGAGGACATTTCAGTATAGCTTTTATTTTTCTTCTGCCGTCTGTTTTGATTATATCTTTTAAACTGCAATCCTGTCATGCAAACAAACTCTTCTCTCTTCTTTTCACCATTTCTTTGTTTTTCTTTGTTTTTTTTGTGTTTTCCTTTTTTTTTTTTTTTTTTTTTTTTTTTTTTACTGTTTGTCCCTTTTGTTATGTTATTGCGAGTGAATTCTTCCTTGAATTGGTCCAAGTAGCTTCTGCCTCCTCAACTGAAACTTGCATAAGCCTTCTGTTAATGTGGTAACCAGAAAAGGACAATTACTGCATTTAGAGTTTTTTCTATATTCCGCAACTGTGACTGTCTAATTTGATGACTGCCTTCAGTGTCATCTTCCTCCTCTTCATTCTCTTCTAAAATGAAATACATGTGCAAGAGTGATGCATGAATTTCATGCTCCTTTTTAGAATCTAATGAACTGGAATGTTAGTGTTGCATTTTACTTAGACAAAACAGAATTTGGTTGCTTACGCACTGTGATGCATTCCCCTCCATTATTTCTATACTTTTTGGATCATTTGCAGATAACAAGGCTGTATAATCTTTATGTTAAGGATGCAACCAAATGTATCTACTATAGCCCTCTATGATGTTACCATGGGGTCAGGGTCGAAAATGTGTGCTTAAACTTTAGTAGATATCCCCCTGCGAGTGCACAGTGATGCATTATTGCAATATCCATCTTGATTATCCTAGGTTAAAAGTAATTAGTTACATGATTAAGTAGTTCTACTTAATCAGTGGAGCAGTTATGTAATTTGTTGAAACTTTCCAAGTATCATAGAGTATGATGAAGTAGTTATGTATATCAAAATGTTAATATTAGCTTTGAACTGGAGACATTAACCATACGATTAAGATAATTTTATAACCATAAGACTGAATAAATAAACTTGCAGTACAGCATCAACCATATAAAAAGTTAATACTCTATACAAACTAGAATTTGAAAATGCCTTGAGCATGTGAATAAAGCATTTTTTTATTGGTGAGAAAAGTATTATATACATTGCATTAAAATATTTACAAAAAAATATGTTTTACCTTTCTCATTCTCTATTAGTAGTCAATGTTCGCAGCTGTTGGGCCTTAGGGATGATCATGTTCATTTTCTTGTATGACTGCTTTTCCGTCAGTGTTCATTGAAGATCAAGTCCCTCCTCCCTTATGTCTGGGTCCTATTCATTCTCTGAGGTAGGAAGGACTCCTTGTATTTGAAGAACAGCTGACTGAAGTGAACTGTCATCCAAATAGACCTTAAAATTTATGTCCTTGCTGATGCTTATTTCTACAGCCAGTTGCTGTGGGAGGTTGTCCTTCTGTCAGTGGCCTAAGGGCCTGACTTCAGTTCCTCATACTGGGGCCAAGAAACTATTCAGTGCAATTCTTTTCTTGCAGCCCTTCATCACTGAGAGCATTGGCTGTGGAGGAGTTTTTTGTTTGGTCTATAACCCTGTCCCTGGTGGCTGATACGAGTACCTGGATCACCACTGAGGCTGCCCATACCCTCCTAGAATGCATGTACACTCCAACACATATCCCCCAAGGTCTACCGTCACTGGCTTGGAAGCAGCAACCCCATGTTTTTCTAGCAACAGCACTTGTTCATCATGCAAGCCTGCACATATGCTTCTTATCATCCCAACTGTGCTGCTCCATCGCCTTAGCTGCAGTTCACAATCAGGTTATCCGGAGCATATCCAGGACTTTATCCAAGCCAGGCAATGATAATATTTTTAAGCTTGACTGTAAATTGCAAACTGTGGTGAAGTGTTAACCATATACAGCAAACACTTTCAGAGGGTGGAGTAATAAAGATAGGGTATTTATGTCTCCTAAAAATAATTATGCAATAACCATAGGAAATACTTCACTGAATTCTCGGTGGATAATCCAAAAATCACCATGACCAAATTGCAGAAAATAAAACTGCTCTGTCAGGATGACCTCCACAATGTCCACCAAAGCAATACCATGATACAAGTGTACTAGATAATGCAAATAATGTATTTAATATAATACAGTAAAGCAACAAGTAAGTGCAAAACTTCTTCAGCTCTGTTGTAAAAATGTTTGCAAAGTATTTTTAAGAACTCTTGAGACCAAAATGAAGGTCTTAAAGACTTAATACTTAAATTCTTAAAAATACTTCATAATGCTAAACAAAGAAGACAAGTGACCTTCCAGCAAAACCTACTTATTCTGTGTTTGTTGGCCTTAGGATGAAATGTGGATTATGGAGGGAGTGGTATTTACAAAGCTTATACCAGTCAATGCTGGGAATGCCTTATTTGAGTAGACAAGAGGACCATTTGACATTTTAGGAAATATAGGTGACAAAGAAATGAAAATAAGCCCTGTCATGCTTTGGTTAGATTAATGATTAGATGACATGATATTTTTTTAAAACAAGAGCGGAGTATTGACCAAAGTGAACAAGTGTAAAAGTTACAGAAATGGAAACTGTTATGATTTGTATGGTTTGTTTGTTAAGCTTGCATAAGATGATGCCCTTAGGACTGAATAAATGTTTTTTTTGCCTCCCCCCTTCAAAAAAGAAAAAAAAAAACCCTTGATGCCGCCTCTGTTTTTGTCTAATATGAAGTCATAGAAAGCAGGGCTGTAGTCCTTTACTGGCTAGACAAAATAGTTCATTAATGGCATTTTGACACATCCATCATCATTTAAAGAATTTCTCTCGTCACAAAAACATCATGTTTAACAGTGTTACCTGTACTGTATTCAAAATACTCTGGTTTTGCAGTTCTTTTCCCAGTGGCCATCACATGAACCAACAGGATCTATATGTAGATATTCTCATCTGGGCTTTCACATAGATCCAGTGTCCCTCAGGATCATTTTGTTGTAACCCAGGAAAGGAGTACATAACTTTACAAAGACAACAATTGTTTGTCTCCTTTACTTTGTGAGGGGAGATTCAGGTAATTACCAAGTAAACTCTTTCCATGTGCACTAAATTATTTTGTTTTCCAATATCATGATAAACTACCCACTGGAAAATGTTGCAATTAAAGCTGTTCTAAGTCAGAGTGATTCCATCTAGTCCCTGCTTCAAAAATGCCCCCCCCCATGATGGACATTTGTGCAGTGGATACATGGTCTTTGTCTCTTTACAGGATCTCTTGAATCTGTCATAAGCAGTGATACTGATTCAGTTTGTGGATCCAAGAGGAGTAACAGAAAATAATAGAGAGTTAATATTTGGTGATAGACTTGTCTTTGTAAACCACTTTTACCAAACATTATTGCTTAGATTGTGACTACAAGAGTAAGGCCTTTTTTGATCTATTACTTAAAGAATGTACCTACTCTCTGAGCTTTTGCTACTTTGCTCCATCTTATTCAGCATGGAGAGTTTTTATTGCTTGGGATTCTTCCTAGGTGTAGACTCACAAAAGAGGGTTCAGAGTGTTAAAAATAAAAAAGTACTTTATCAGTTTTACAAGCTAGAAAGTCCTTGGTGTGTCATAAATACTCTCTTTCTGCTCTCTGTCTAGCTGGCCTCCAGTGCAGCAACTGTTAGATTTTTGAAGAAGGCTTGCATGCTTCCTCATGTTTATGGACTGGTTTAGCAGTGCACAGTCCATCTTTGTAAATCATCACCTGTGCTTGGTGACTCAAGTTTGGGGCAACGCCTTGCTCCAGACATAAATTGTTTTGAAATCCAGCCTGGTAATTGTAACTATAGCTAAATATTAATGAAGGAAAAAGAGGGATCAATTTTCACTAGATAAAGAAACAAACTATACCACTGTGTTGTATGCTTTTAAGAAATCATTAGATTTTTTTGGGAGGACAGAGTTATTTCATTCAATCAACACCTGTTTTTAAATCTGTGAAAATATGGTTTCTGGCTGCTATTGTGCAGTGGTTCTCTCTTCTTTGGATTGACAGATATAACTGTTTCTTTGTCTGTTAACTCACTTGTAATGAAGCATTGCCTTATTGACTGCAAACCTTATTTTAAAGTGTCAGAGACAGAATTATGCGAGTCTTTTCCCTTCTTTCTATCTTTTTATGGCTGGACTGGCCATTCTTTGCCAGTTCAGAAGATCTTTATATGTGTGTGTTTTCTAGTCATCTGTCCTTTTTTAATCCCATATCCTTTCACCTATCACTTGAGCTGTGTTTTCTTTTTTCCTTATTCCTTTTCTGGCTTGCTGATATTGAAAATATGAGAGGAAATAAGATCACTTAATGTCCACCTCAGGCATAATAATCATATGCCTCCAGCACTGTTATTGGCTGTGTTTGCTTCAGGCATGAATAGCTATCAGAGAAGTGTGGATATTCTCTGGAGGAGTAGGATGGCTAGTGATCAGCTATAATGTTTACTACTTTATTGCTGTAGCAAATGCTAAATAGGTTGTTGTCACACTCAGAAAGTTATTGTACTCAGAGCAAGTCTTGCTTTGAATGTTAATGGATCACTATTTTCATGTTAAATATTTCAATGCCATGGCATTGATTGAACATAAGGAATACTGTGGCATTGATTGACAGTGTAATTTGAAACAAGAACAGTTAAGTTTCTTTTGTGCTTGAACAATATAGTAGTGATGAAGCAACTTTATGGTGCATAATTAAGCATAAAGTATAAAGATCTACTTTTTATTGTATCCTTCTCTCTAAGTACTGTAAATAGTGTGTATAATTTGTATAAGGTGCTAGTACTTCTGATGCATAACAACTTGTATGTTTATGCATTCTGTAGCTGGAAAGATGTCTTGGATTTTAGAATTAGTCTTGAGTTATTCACTGATAGTTTACTTCATTTTTCAATTCCTTATAAAGCCAATTTTATAAAAATATATCCTAACCATCCTCTGCACTAACTACTTCCCATATTTACCTCCTGTTCAACCTCCAATAATTTCTTTTTTGGATATTTTAAACCCTGCTCAATCTCTTGAAACATCCTCATCTATTTTACTACCTCACCTAGTCACACAAGCTACTGTCATCTGATATCTCCTCACTGCCATGGCCCCAACGCACAAAACTATTTTCACATGCATGTTACTCTTAACTACAGCAATAGCCTCTCTGACCATACCTTATTCTCTCACCTTCTTTGAAAATCTTACTCTACTTGAACAAAACCATAATTTCCAACAAACTTTACCATCGTCTTTCATCTACACCCTTAACCACAGTAACATAACCTGTACCTCTAACTATATACTACCAAAATATCACAGAGCAACCCATGTGACTTACTTCACTATCAAAAAGAATTTTAATAATTCCCACAAAATCTTTAAATTCCTACACTTTCCCCAGCGTCACCTCCTCCTAGACGGGGATATTCATCCAAACTCTAGCCCCAACAATGACAATAGGAATAACCTTGTTAATGTAACTTTACCTAAGCTTTCTACATTAGCTAAAGCACCTAACTCCCTCCTGATAGCTCACCTTAATATTAGAAGTATTAACAATAAAATTTCCCACCTGCATGCACTCCTGGATTTTCACTCATTTGATATTCTATGTCTTAAAGAAACCTGGCTAAAACCTTCTACTCTCGACCAGGAAATTACCCCCCCCAGGCTATAATATCCTTAGATGTGACCGCAAAATCAAAAAAGGTGGAGGTATAGCCATTATCTATAAATCTAATCTCCAAGTTTCCCTCTTAATGAGCTTCCATCATTAGACACCAAATCTGAAATGCTGTCTACCAAATTCCAAATCAACAACTCCAAATCTATCTACCTAATTTGTATGTATCTTCCCCCTGGTAACAATACTAATACTCTTGAAAACTTAATTGCCTCTCTATCCAACTACCCCAGGAGACCATTGTACTGGGTGACTTCAACATAGACTGGTTCACCAACAGTTCCCAGAACCCTACTAACCACTTAAATCGCTGTGGATTCTCTCAATTAATAACCACTCCTACTAGAATCCACAAACCTAACAGGAAAGAATCTACTCTTGACTGGATCCTTATTAATAACCACCCTAGCAATTATACTCCAGGAACCCTTCTCAGCAATATCAATGACCATATGCTTACTTACATTATTAGACAAAACTTCATATCCCAACTACTCATAATCTCAAAACATCCCGCTAAAAAAAGTTCTTTAATCCAGATAGTTTCCTGAACAAATTGCAAGGATGTGACTGGTCACCGCTGACCCATCTTGAACTTGATGAGGCTGTGACCTACTTCAACATTAACTTTCTTCAAATCCTAGACTACCACTCACCTTATCGCTCTACTAGAATAAGAACCAAATCTGCCCCATGGCTAACAAAACAAATTAAGCAAAAGATGCTCCTTAGAAACAAAATATGGGCTAAATGGAGAGCTACCAAATGTCCATCTGATCACCTCCTCTTTAAACAGTTAAGAAATGCCACCAAGAAGGATACTCTTGGAGACAAAAAAAGACTTCTACCTTCACCTCCAACAAACCACTCGACAAACTCCACAAAAATTTTGGTCAGGGATAAACAAACTTCTTCAGCCAGGACACTCTACTACTCCTGCCCCATAAGGTTTCAACCATAATAATGCCAACCTGATCCCTGATGCCTTTAATAACTACTTTACAGAAGCCATTCAATCCCTAGCCAATTCCTTACCTCCAACTACTGCTTCCCCACCAAATACCTCCAAGACTTCATCTCCTACCTTTCGTATACAACCTGTTCCTACATCTCTTATCTATAAGCTACTTAAAAAACTGAAACCTTGCACTCTGTCTCCCATCTGAATACCTACAAATTGCCGCAAAAGCTATAGACTACCCCATATCTATCCTTATTAACAGAACTATCTCTGAAGGCAAAATCCCTACCATATGGAAAATATCCCACATCATCCCTCTACATAAAGGTGGATCTTCTATTGATCTTTCTAACTTTCAACCTATTGCCTTACTCTCCCCATTAGCTAAGATAATGGAAAAATGTATTCACAAACAACTACTCAACCACCTACTACAAAATAACCAACTAGCCAACTGCCAACATGGCTTCAGACCATTCCACAGCACAACGACTGCCCTTCTATCCTTCACTGACTCTATAAATAAAAATTGTAACTGTTAAATAAAATCAAGAATTCAATACACAGGAGGTTCAGATTCAAAAGTTTACTAGTGTACACCAGGAGGCAAAAAATGTACAAGTACAGAATTTTGTCTAACATGAAACAAGAAGCACACAATTTTATATAGGTTTAACATTCAAGTTGTGCCCACCTTACTGACGTGGTATGTCACAGGGCATCTACATCACTTTAGCTTACAGTCCTCTATTCATAAAAACTGCTGATGCTGTATATTTTAAAAAAGTTTTCCTCTGGTAATAATACGGCCTTGCAATCCACCTGGTCAGACATAATGTCTTTCTGTAAAGTTACTTCTTCAAGGTTTCATATCAGTTCGAATACAATAGCAGATTCAGTCTTTTAATACACATCTTTGTTCTCTGTTACGCGTGCTGTCTCAGTAACACATATACAAGGCCAAATCATCCCAGCAGGAAAGAGCAGAAGATTTCATTATTTCACGCATTTAATTTCCTGACCCAGCAGATAATCACTTGTGAAAAGCATAAACATTAAAACTTGCTAAGCTAGCATCTGCTGGGGTCGAAGGTCAGCTTGCTTCAAGCCACACTGCAGTTTCAAAACTATTTTACATTTAAACATGAATTAATCCTCTCTACTATATGAGTAATAGAATAAAATGCATTATATACTACTTTGCTTTTAAACTAGCATTTCTCATATATTCAGATACACATTTTTCTTACATTTCCCCCCCCTATTAATACTTTTTATTCTATTTTGAAGTATGCATAGTGTCATTTCATCTCCCAACTTCTTCCACTTAGGATTTTCAGCTAGGTGAGTCATTCAATCTATACTTCAGAAAAAATGTCATCTGAGATCAATTTTTCAATCTCAATATCTTGGTACAAAGTTTCAGTAACAGATACATCAATAAAATCTTTGATTAATCTTTTCATGCAGGGAATTCCACAGCAAACACATGCTCCTATTAGGAGTATACCCACACAAATGTCATTCAGAATATTCATTAGGATGGAACCCTCCCCCCCAAATAGATTCTGGAAAAAGTCCGTCAGTGGGTTTGGGCCTGGTTCAGTCATGGCTGATACTTGCTGAATTACCTCTAGGTGGTTATTAATTTCATGCCTGTTATCTGGTATATACGCACAGCATTCTTCTTTGATAAGCATGCACGTACCACCTCTCGCCGCTAGGGTGAAGTCAAGAGCCATTCGATTTTGTAGCACAACAGTTCTCATTGCATTCAGTTCATCAGTCACCAGTTCTAGGGCAGAAAAAGTTGCATTACTCATTACTTCGAGAAGTTTCGACAACTTCCTCAGCTCCCAGATCGATTTGACTGCTCCGTAGGCTGGGAATATTCCTGCCTAGGATGTAACACTGTCACTCAAGTCCATATGAGTTAATTTGCTTTTGTCTTTCATGGCATTATGATCTTTCCAGCCAGCTTCGATCTTTCCGACTGGATTCACAGGTTTTTCAACTGGACCTTCGGGTTTTCGAGCTGCTTCTCTCAAGTTTCGTATCTTACCCAAAGGTAATTCTGCAGTATGTCTTATTGCCGGAACCAAATAACCCAAAAAACGACTGCCGGACCAATTCTCAGGTAACCATTTATGTGCCTTTTTCCCACAAATAAAATAACAGTTTTCTACTTTAGTGCTAATACGCATCAGCCCTGCATGAAACATTTTCTGATCTATAACTGACAATTGTTTAAACAAAACTGGATTCTTGCGAATGTCATTCATGGTTGTTTTCAATGAGTTCAAATATGAGTCATAATTAGTATTGCAAAAAGTATTGCCATTACTATTCTTAATATAACATCGGTAAGATATGGTTATATTACAAATGCTCCAGCCCACCTGGAGGGTATCATTTTTATAAAAACATTCAATTCCTTTTTGTGTGACAGGTAAAAATAAAGCTATTTTGTCCTGTGATCTCACAGTTCCTGTATCGAAGAGTAAATTCTCCCAAGTCTCATTTATCCCCAAAGGGACAGCGGACATTATCAGTCCTCCATATGCTGTTGGTATAGCTGTACAAACCCAGCAATTTGAAATGTTCATAGTCTCTGCATATACACGTTTCATGGCTAGGTATGTGTTAAAATTTGGATGCCAGTCTATAGACGTTTCGTCACGCCTTCCCACTTTCACTTGTGTGGTTGTGTGTAGGATAAACCACAACAAGAGGAAAATTGTCACAATTACAGTCAATAAATGTACACTCAACAAAATGATTATGCAACATCCCTGGGGTTGATCTAAATTTCTGTTCGCTTTGTTTTTGGCCATCTCGGTCTGGTTGTGTATCAGTCACAAAGTTCTTATCAAGTTGAAAGTTCTTTACCGGTTTGCAGTGTGTAAAATGAATCCAGGACGTCCTTTCGGCCACTCTGACTGCAGTAGGCGTTGCCAACAGAACCTGGTACGGTCCTTCCCATTTTGGACTTGCCCAATTCTTCCTTTTCATCACTTTCAGCCACACAAACGTCCCTGGGCCAAGACTGCTTCCACCGGTCTGGTCTGTTCCTTATCTGAAAAAGAGTTAAACTGCAAAACAGATTTATTTGTTAACAGTTTCCTCATATAACTAGCTAATGAACTGTCAGCCTCTTGCTCTGCAGGCATGAGAGCTTTCCACTGAGGCACATAATATGCTCTCCCAAAAACCATTTTAAAGGGAGTCAAACCCTTTACATTTGGAACCGTTCTCATACTCAGCAGTGCCAAAGGCAGACAGTGTATCCAATTCTTTTGGGTTTCCTCAACTAGCTTCCTAAGCTTATTTTTGAGGGTACCATTGTACCTTTCCACCAGTCCTGCTGACTGTGGGTGGTAGGCACAATGGTTCTTTAAGGAGATGCCAAAAAATCTCCCAAGTTGGCTTACGAAATGAGTGCCGTTGTCACTATAAATCCTTTCCGGAATGCCAAATCTAGGGATTACTTATTTTATCAGGGCTTTCGCCACTGTTGCTGCATCCGGGTTTTTGGTTGGAAAAGCTTCTACCCATTTGGAAAACATGTCTACAATAACTAAACTTTTTCCCTTCACACTTATTCAATTCTATGAAATCCATACAAATAGTATGGAACGGATATGGTGGTATAGGAAAACTTCCTTGCTTGGTTTTAAATGCCCCTTGTGCATGGTGCTTGTTACAAGTATGACAAGCTGCACAAAATTTTTGTGTGTAATTTGTGAATCCATGTTTGGAATATTCGGTTTACTAACTGTACCATCCCCCCTTTTGAGACATGGCATTGCCCGTGGCTCAACAAAGCTGCATATCTAAATAAATTAGACGGCAATATCGTTTTTCTCTTTGGAAATGTACAGTCCTTTCTCACGAATTGCACCTCGTTTTACCCATTTTTGTTTTTCTGCTTTTGTAGTAAGCGTCTGCATTGTTTTTAACATATCTAAATCCAAAATCTCAGAGGGTTGTAATTCCTCATTCAAAAGTAAAATTTCTGAGTCTGAGGCTGCTTGCTTTGCAGCTGCATCAGCTCGTGCATTGCCTTTTGAAATCTTATCCTGTTGTTTCGTATGAGCTACACATTTACAAATAGCTACTTTGGTAGGTAACTGAATAGATTCTAATAACTCCAAAATAAATTGCGCTGATTAATAGGTTTTCCACTAGATGTTATCATTCCTCTATTTTTCCATTGTTGCGCAAATACATGTACTGTAGAAAAAGCATACTGACTATCAGTATATATGTTTACACACTTGTTTTTTGCTAAAGTACATGCCCTCGTCAAAGCTATCAATTCTGCTGCTTGTGCAGATAAGTTATGTGGTAAGGATTGGGCTTCTAGAATTTCAGTGTCTGTAACTACTGCATACCCCACCAGATTCTTTCCTGTAGGACCCCTTCTGCATCAGCCGTCCACGTAATATGTCACCTCGGCGTTATCCAAGGGCATATCTGTGAGATCTTGTCTAGGTAAAGCTAATTGTTCAATTTCCTGCAGGCAGCTGTGTGGTGTGCCATCCGCAGGAGTTGGAAGTAATGTTGATGGATTTAATGTCGTACATCATTCAATTGTCATATGAGGTTGGCTCAGCAGTATAGTCATACATGAAAGATGTCTAGCAGGAGAAAGGTACGCCACTTTTTCTTGCAGTAAAATTATTGCAACTGCATGAGGCACTCTCAAAGTGAGGGGGGTGGAATAACACCACTGAGGCCGAAGCCTGTACTGCCATTGCAGCTGCAACTACTGCTTGTACACAGTGAGGCAAAGATCGCACCACTGGATCTAACTGTGATGAATAATAGGCTATGGGGCGTTGCTTATCCCCATGTTGTTGCATCAATACTGATGTCATATATCCTTGCTTGCAATCTACGGTCTGAAAGAACAGTTTGTGATAATACGGAAGTCCTAAAACTAATGAAGAAGCTATCAACTGCTTCAACCTGCAGAAAGCCGTTTCTGCTTCGGGTGTCCATTGTAAAATATCTTGTGCTGCCATTGGTGTCTTATATATCAAGTCAGTCAGTGGAGCAGATTCCAAAGCATAATTTGGTAACCAGCTCCGACAGAAATTAGTTGTACCCAAGAAAGACATCATTTCCTTCTTGGTTGCTGGTTTGGGTGCTTGCAAAATCGCTGTTTTTCTTTCCTCTTCTAATATTCTACCTTCATTGGATATTACATATCCCAAGTATCTAACTTGTTTTTTCCAAAGTTGTAACTTACTTTTGTTTACTTTGTGTCCTTGTGTTGCTAAACATTTTAATAACGCTATAGTATCCTCCCTGCATTGTTGCTGGGTAGGGGCTGCTAGCAAGATGTCATCTACATAAAGTAGAATTTGACTACCTCCCAGTGGGGTAAACCCTGCCAGGTTGCTAGCCATTTCTTGTGCAAATATTGTTGGGCTCTCACAATATCCCTGTGGTAGTCGAGTATATGTATACCTTTTACCCTGAAATGTAAATGCAAACCGATATTGACTATCAGGATGTATAGGTATCGAGAAGAAAGCATTGCTGATATCTACCACAGAGAAATACTTCTGTTGCGGTTTTAAATCATTTAACAAAGTATGTGGGTCTGGCACCGTAGGTGCTCTAGGTATTACTGCATTATTTACAGCTTGTAAATCTTGTACCATCCATCATTCCCCTTTTGCTTTTTTTAACAGGAAATAGGGGTGTATTACATGGTGAATCAGGAGATTCTACCAGTACTCCTTCTTTGAGTAATGCTGCTGTTATAGGCTTAATTCCTATTTCTGCATCCTTTCTCAAAGGGTGTTGTCTTTTCTGTGGTCTAAAAGCTGACTTTGGGGTAATTGTAACTGGTCCTGCTGTTCGAATAAGTCCTACATCTGACTTGCCTGTTGACCAAAGAGTTGTTGGAATTTCACATAAGGCCTTTTCTTCTTCTTCTAATAAAAATGCTAATCAGCTGTCCTCGCTAGATTGCAAGTGTACAGCTGGATGTGTCTGTGTTAACCAGTTCAGTTTTTGTTTTTGTAGCCCTTGTTCTGATAGTCCTAAATCAGTCTGTTTCTCCCATCTTGTTACTTTTTCTCCTAAGTCTGCCCATTTTACACTTTTGTTCTTTGTCAAGCTGACGTGGTAGTCGATTTGATGTATATAATGCAAGGAATTCTTGAGGTAATGAACAACTACACTGTTCCCCTCAGTATCCAAGTACAAAGTACGCAATACTAGTCTAGTTGCACGATTTCTGAACAATTCTTGCTCATACTCTCTGTCAGGTCCTGGTGTAGTACAGTAGTATAGAGTACAGTGTAACAAATGCTGTCGATCAGTGTCAAGGGAGAGGGCTTTACTGATGGCTACGTTCATCAGTTCCTCGGTTACTGCCCCTGGACCAGTCATGACTTGATCCTGGCTGTACCAGTAAAAAGTTTCACCCTCCGATCGCACTACAAAGGTATCCATTTGTCTCTGTGCCTCCATACCTTGTACAGTTGGAACTACTGCTATGCCAAATATCTGCATAAGGTCCCTGCCCAATAGGTTTACTGGACACTTTGCAGAAACAACAATTTTACTTCTCTGGGTCATACTTGAAACAGGGTCAGTTATTGCTATATCATGGGAAAGTGGTTCCCTGTATAGCTGTCCGTTTGCTGCTTTCACTAGTATATAATCAGGTGATTCGGAATGTTCTGGTAACTTGGAGGGGTGTATCAAAGTCCGTGACGCTCCTGAGTCACACAGGAATTTGACTTCCCTTCCCTCCACCAGAAGTGTAACTTCCGGTTTCGTATCTGCTAAGTAGAGCTCTAAGCTCAATAATGCTAAGTCCAAAATTTCACTTACTTCATCCTCCATATCTCCTTGCACTTCCTCTACTCCTATCACATTTGCATTTGTTTTCTGTTTATTAACTTTTCCTGATGATTTCTGACTTTCACATGATGTATCTTCACTATCATATAGTCAGTCCTCATCTCCCTTATCTTCTGTGATTACCTTTTTGTTTTGCTTACAATCCCTTGCTAGATGTCCCTTTTTCCCGCACTTGAAGCATTCACCTCTCTTTTTCCTCTCTTCAAAATCTTCTGATCATTTGTCAGACTGTTTGTTTCCCTGGGCATTCTTCTTGCCCTTTTTACCTGACTGTAACACAAATACTTCAGCTCTGTCTTCAGCAGTGAAGACTTGCGCCTTCTTTTTCTTTTTACTATTAAAATGTCTTTCAGCATGTCTAGCGTATTCAAGTAAGGTTGTAGCCTCCCTGTTCGATGGTCTATCATATGCTTTGTAATGAAGCTACTAATAGGTGCGATGCAACCTTTCAAAAATGCAGTTTTCAATTGTTGTTCATACGGGGAATCATTTGTTTGGTTCTCAGGAACCAACATACCGCTATGATTATTAAAACATTGTAATAATCTAGCATAGTACCCATCTATTGTCTCATTTTCCTGTTGTATGCATTGATTAATGCAAGTCCAGTCTGCTCTAGGTTTCCATTTCTCAGAGATTCGGTCTGTTAGACCTTTCACTCTGTTGTCTAACTCTGCGTCACTATGTGGGAGTGGTTTAAGCTCTGCATTACAAGGATTTCAGGTGCCACAAATCATGTGCCAATCTGGACCTATAATTTGTTTAAATAAGTTAATCCCTTGCTAGATGTCCCTTTTTCCCGCACTTGAAGCATTCACCTCTCTTTTTCCTCTCTTCAAAATCTTCTGATCATTTGTCAGACTGTTTGTTTCCCTGGGCATTCTTCTTGCCCTTTTTACCTGACTGTAACACAAATACTTCAGCTCTGTCTTCAGCAGTGAAGACTTGCGCCTTCTTTTTCTTTTTACTATTAAAATGTCTTTCAGCATGTCTAGCGTATTCAAGTAAGGTTGTAGCCTCCCTGTTCGATGGTCTATCATATGCTTTGTAATGAAGCTACTAATAGGTGCGATGCAACCTTTCAAAAATGCAGTTTTCAATTGTTGTTCATACGGGGAATCATTTGTTTGGTTCTCAGGAACCAACATACCGCTATGATTATTAAAACATTCTAATAAACTAGCATAGTACCCATCTATTGTCTCATTTTCCTGTTGTATGCATTGATTAATGCAAGTCCAGTCTGCTCTAGGTTTCCATTTCTCAGAGATTCGGTCTGTTAGACCTTTCACTCTGTTGTCTAACTCTGCGTCACTATGTGGGAGTGGTTTAAGCTCTGCATTACAAGGATTTCAGGTGCCACAAATCATGTGCCAATCTGGACCTATAATTTGTCTTGCTACTTTTTCCCCATTCAAGTGGTAACTCAATCTCATGCCTTGTAAATCTTCTAAAAATTTCGTAAAATTAACTTTCGGATGGGGGATTCCCTCAGTAGCTTTCCGGATATCTTCCGGTGTCCATGGTCTATATACTAAGAGTGTTGGATTTTGCCCTTCCTGTCCTGCCTGAGGATTTGGAACTTCTATAAGTGGGCATATTTCTTCCTCACTCTCATCCTGTAGGTTTCTCTCTATTTGATATGAGTCTGTGTCCCTATGTGTTTTACGTGTTCGGGACCTAGTTTCAATAGGATCTCTAACAAATAGTTGTGGTCTTGCTGAAACTTCAGGATAACGCGGAGGCGGACCAGCCTGTCCACTCGCTTCATATCCTGAAAAGGGTAAGGGAGGGGGCAAGGGAGGAGGAGGAGCTGTCGCTATTACCAAGTTATTATCTTCTTTGTCTAAAAACAATGTTTTTGAATTTTTCAGTTTCTGTTCTCTACGATTTGCTTCCTCAATCCACCTGTGTGCCTGAGGAATGCCTAATTGGCGTTGCTTTTTTGCCTGATCTCCCGCATCCGATTTAAGCTGTTTAAGGAGTTTCACTAGTGAAGTTTTATCTAGTTTACCATCAAATTCATATTTGTTAACCCATTTCGTATAATACCTAACGTTAGCGGAACGTTGTGATTGCATGTATTTTGCGTCTTCGGTTAGGGGCGGATCTCGCGATGTTTTAGTGCACTGATTTCCCATGGCAAAGAAAATGTTACATAACCCTTTTTTTATCACGTGATATCAAATTCTCAGTTCCTGTTCACAGTTTATCTAGAATAACTGCCTACCTTATTCTGATACCCTGATCTGTGACCAAATATACAGTACTTTCTTTTGTCCCTGATCTGCAAAACAAATCTTGACAACAATATACTGTAACCTAGTCCCTGATCTAAAACAGAAAAAAGGCAAATTCTTCCTACCTGAGCCTCCGGTATTGAATCGTCCAATATCCGCTCTTCGGCCACAGATCAGAAAGTGGCCAGCCTCTTTAAACGACAATTCAGTCGGAGGTCTTTTCACCCAAGAAGAACCATTTCAGTAACTTCTCCTGCGCAGTATTCGACCACCGGTAGACTCTGATCTGCAGCTGTCCGAGGGAATTTTGGCTAAGAAGGACCAAACTTTTAAATAAAATCAAGAATTCAATACACAGGAGGTTCAGATTCAAAAGTTTACTAGTGTACACCAGGAGGCAAAAACGTACAAGTACAGAATTTTGTCTAACATGAAACAGGAAGCACACAATTTTATATAGGTTTAACATTCAAGTTGTGCCCACCTTACTGACGTGGTATGTCACAGGGCATCTACATCACTTTAGCTTACAGTCCTCTATTCATAAAAACTGCTGATGCTGTATATTTTAAAAAAGTTTTCCTCTGGTAACAATACGGCCTTGCTATCCACCTGGTCAGACATAATGTCTTTCTGTAAAGTTACTTCTTCAAGGTTTCATATCAGTTCGAATACAATAGCAGATTTAGTCTTTTAATACACATCTTTGTTCTCTGTTACACTTTCCTACCAGCTGCATGCTATCGCAGTAACACATATACAAGGCCAAATCATCCCAGCAGGAAAGAGCAGAAGATTTCATTATTTCACACATTTAATTTCCTGACCCAGCAGATAATCACTTGTGAAAAGCATAAACATTAAAACTTGCTAAGCTAGCATCTGCCGGGGTCGAAGGTCAGCTTGCTTCAAGCCACACTGCAGTTTCAAAACTATTTTACATTTAAACATGAATTAATCCTCTCTACTATATGATTAATAGAATAAAATGCATTATATACTACTTTGCCTTTAAAGTAGCATTTCTCATATATTCAAATACACATTTTTCTAACAGTAACAATAACTCCTTTTCCTCTGCACTATTTATTGACCTGTCAAAAGCCTTTGATATGGTTAACCATAACTTACTTCTAGACAAACTAAAGTACCATTCTCTGGATCCACAAGCATTACAATGGTTTAAGTGTTATCTTCAAAACAGACAGCAAGCAGTACTTTGGGATAACAATCTGTCTTCATTGCTTCCAGTAAATATTGGAGTCCCACAAGGCTCTGTCTTAGGCCCCCTTCTTTTTTCCTCATTTGTTAACGGCCTCCACATAAACATACCTCAAGCCACCTGCATTCAATATGCAGATGACTCATCCTTAATCTGTACTGCTAAGATCATAGCCTCCCTCCATTCCCTCACCCAAACTCTTTTCCAAAATGTTGAAAACTGGTTTATGCAACATTGCCTCCTCCTTAATCCCAAAAAAACAAAACTACTGCTTTTTACTCCAACTCATAAATCACCCACTCCATTCTTCTCTATAACCTCTAACAATGCTACCAACATAAGCCCAGATACTACCACCCGCCTACTAGGTGTTACAATTGATAATCTTCTTAACTATGATGACCATATTAACTCCACCATAAAGTCTGTTAACAAAAAACTTGTTACTCTCTATAGAATTAAACCCTTCCTTTCTCCCTCAGCCAGGAAAACTATTGCCCAGACCCACCTTATTTCTACCCTTTTTTATGCCTCTGCTATATGTACTAACCTATCAAAAAACATCTCCAAACTTTCTGCCTGTTATAATAGCATAGCTAGATTCATCACATGCTCTCCCTTTAAAGCTCACCACTGCCTTAACCTCAAACAACTAGGATGGCTAGAATTGCAGAACCATATACTCTATCAACAGTTACTTATCACTCAAAAGATCCAATACCACCCCAGTAATACCCCTATCCTCACTCATCTGATTTCACCATATAAAAGTCTAGCTACACTACGTTCTGCTAATAAACTCCTGGTCTCCTCGATTAAATCTAACAACAAAGCTGGTGACTCACTTTTCTCAAACACTACAGGTAAAAACTGGAATCGGCTCCCTCCTGAACTATCTACCCTAGCTTCTACTTCTCTTTTCAAAAAACATATTAAAGAACATCTTAAAACTCAGTGGCTTTGCCCTTGCGCTAACCCAGACTGAAATCTTTTCCCCCTCCTGCTCATACCCCTTTCCCCACTCCCCTAACCTAGGCCTCCAAATCTAGTTACTTCTCTTTTTTTTTTCATAGTAAGAGGATAAAATATAAGGACTTTACTCTGTTTTGCTCATACCCAATTTGTGTTTAGTATACTTGTTTTTTTTTATTTAGTTTAACTTTTAGCATAATGTCTATAGTCTATATTTGTAATACTATATTTTTTTCTTTTATCCAATGCTACCTCTGTACTGTTATTATACATGTCTTTGTTATATATTGTTAACTTTGTTACTGTTCATGCTTGGAGCGTTTCTCCCTGGGCTTCTACTGAAAATGGACATATATCCAGTTGGACTAGCCCGGTCAACAAATGTAAAATAAATAAACTAAATAAATATATGGATACTTCTCTTACCATACAGAATGCATTAGTGTTCAGCAGCTTGCATTCAGGTCCATCCATGCACAGAGTGAATACTTGAGTTTCTATGATAAACAGGTACAGTTACACTTATAAAGTTTTATTTAATCTACGTAGAGCTAGTATTTGCTTTAGTGTGTTTTGGTATGTAAAATTTGTGCAGTACAAGATATACTTTTAAATTCTGCTATGGCATGCACTTTAATGTCTTAGAGTGAAGAGTCAGCATGTTTTCTCCTTTGGTAATCCCAAGTCCTGGGTCAGAACTGCACATGCGCTTGTGTGTGTGTGGGTGGGTATGTCTCTCTCTCTCTCTCTCTATATATATATATATATATATATATATATATATATATATATATATATATATATATATATATATATATGTATATGTATATGTATGTAGAGAGAGAGAGACTTTTTACAGTGACAGTTCTTTTCCCAGTGGCCATCACATGAACCAACTGGGAAAGTGACATTAGCCCACAAAACCTTAGATGTTGGAAAGAGTAAGGTTTATAACAGGACATATAATTGATGACCATCTGTTCTTCGAAAAGCAGCCATATAGTTTTCTTCTGTACACTGCAGTCATTATTGGAAGACTGTACGTATCATATATAAAAAATGTATTTAAGGTTTCTTTTCAAATTTTTGCCATTTTAATTAGTGAGTGGTTTCTTGCTATCTCTGCAGGATCCCTTGGAACCATCACGAACTGTGATAGTGATTCGATCTCTAGTTCTAGGAGGTGTAGCGGACAATAATAGAGGTTTGCTACCTGGTGATCGACTTGTCTTTGTTAATGAAAAGTACCTGGACAACATTCCCTTAGATGCTGCTGTGGAAATCCTGAAATCTGTTCCAGCTGGTAAAGTGCACCTGGGAATCTGCAAACCTCTTGTGGTATGGATAATAATATGATTGCATACTATATGTAGATAGCTATTCACTTTTTTGTCTTTTTTTTCTATTATTGTTAAACTTTAGTAATAGCCATGTGTTTTTAGAAGCAATACTGTACTCTGGTTTTAATCCTTATTAAGTTCCCACTTTTTATAATGTGAATTTACTCAAGTGTTCTTGTTTTTTCTTATAATTCTAAACTTATTTGTCCTTTTTAGACTTGTAACATGTTAAAGCTCTTTCCATTAAATAAAAATATTAAAAGAGATAGAGGAAAGGGAAAGGAAGAGTTTATTTTTGCATTTTGTTATTGCAGTAGTGGTTGGGCACGATACCTAAATTGTGTTTTGCTTTTAAAAAAAAAAATGTCTTGGGTCAGAATTGGATATGTGTACCCACATGCATGCCAGCACACAAATGTCTGCCATGTTGCTGTCTTCCTTCTTGATAGATAAAACAAGTCGTCTTTGTGCTGATTATTCCTAATTCATAAGGTTTAGGCTGTCGAAGACTTGAGCGACTGGGGACAGATGCACTTTTCATTGGTATTTTTGTAATGTGATAGGAGCAGAACTACTCTTGAAAAAGAAAGATTCTTTATCATATTGATAGTGTAGCACAAAAAGACCATTGTTCCCCAGGTGACTCAGGTTTGACTAACTCCTTGGGTGCTGGAGGAACCAGCCAGGAAGGAGTAGTAATGAGTTGCTAATCCTCGTCGATTTTGTTGAAGAGGGATATTAGTTTTTTGCCTCTGTGGGAGCAACTGGATGGGTAGGCCCAGATCTACATTTCTTTGCACAGAGACTTGGGAGCATTTGTGCAGTTCAGCCAAGCAGCATAGTTATGTTGTAGCATGCTTGTGCACTAGGTCTAGTGTAGAAAGCAATTTATTTGGTTGCTGGCCAACAGGGAGAAGTACTGCAGGAACATTTGAAAAATCAAAACTTTCCTAGCTCTTGCTTCTCCCTTCTCTGTATCTTACAGCGGAGATGGCATTAAAACAGTTGTGCCTTGCATTAAAAAAGTCTTGCCCGTTATAGAGGGTGACAGGGTCCAAACATCCAAAAGTAGAATAAAATTATGTTGTATAGTGCCAAATAGTTGATCTCCGTGAAGTCTTAATTAAAATCTAGTTTAGGTACCAGTTCAAGAACGTTTCTTTGGCTTATAAGATAATGCTTTTTATGAATTGTATCCCACAGCAATTACAGTAGGAAGAGTATAACATGTATTATATCTGATGAAAAACCAAAAGCAGTGATCAAGGTGTAGCTGTCTAATTTTACACTTGGGGCTGTTCTTCCTGTCTGGCAATTCTCCTGAAAATGCTCTTTTCCTTGGACTTGAGGGACAAAGGAAAAAATGTTTTTTTTTTTTACTTTTAAACTGTAATAAACTGCTTACTATATTTGTAGTATGCTGATGCTTCAGTTTTTCCACACATACAGAGCACTGGAGTCTTCAGTTTCAGAAAAAGGTCTTTTCTACATTTCAGTTGCAGCAACTTCCTGCTCCTTCTGTAGCAGACAACTGCTGTGCCTCGTACCAAACATGGAACACTAAAACACATACAGTAGCTGCAGTGCTTCATTTCTGACCAGAAATGCAATGCAGGCTTTTTGTTGGTGTGCACTGAAGAATGACCAGGATCTGCCGATCACTCCCCCACAAACACTGTGAGCCCAGGGTTGCTGTCCCTTCTTCCCACCTTAGCTACTTTTTAGAAAGTAGTACAGAGGTCAAGCAACATTTAGACAGTGCACAGTTGTTTGAAGTAACACATTGTTTTCTACAAGTAAAATCATCCTTCCTTTGATGTGCAGTGAACTCAGAGCTGATTTTGTAAAAGGGGCATAGGAGGTGAAAACCTCTACATGGGAAGTTTAGAAAACAGAAATTTGAATTCTGCTTTATTAAATTCAGAAGTGAATTTTCTGAAGTGGTCTGATCCGAGAATGCTTTATGAAGTGATCCTTGGGTAGCACAGTGGCCCAAATTGTTTAGAGCACCAGGATAAAAGGCTTTGATCCTTCTCTGTAGCATTTGTGTGTCATGTTTGTGTTTATTCCCAGTGTCTACCTGCGTTATTGAGAATGTCCAGCTTCCTCCCACCTTCCAAAAACATGTTGGTTGAATGTTTATTCTGAAGTGTACATAAATATTACATCTTGGTATGGGAGATAACAAAGATCTAGGCCTGTAGTTCTGTTTATGTCATATTCTGCCTTTGTCATGTACAGGTGTTCCTTTGTCTCCTTCAGCAATAATGGAAACATTAAATATATTTAATAGAGAAATTGTTAAAGAACTCCATACTTAAATTTCTCTGACACCAGATGTACTTGGTATTTGACAGCTAATAAAGCTTACCAGAAAGGTCATTATAAAGTTTAGTTTCATTGATAACACCTAGAGTAAGTTCAGAGTGGCTCAAACAGTCATCTGTCGTGGGAGAGGTGGAAATCTCAAGCATGAATATATTGGCCAGCTATGCAGGTTTGCTGGCCATTTCCTCCCCTTATATTAAATTGATGTCTGTTAAGTTACCTTTCTCCACAGCAACTTTGAACTTGACTTAACATTTGTTTTATGCCAGTAATACCAATAATTGTCCTTTAAAAGTTTTATTTTTGTATACTATTCTTGAGTTACGCTACTGCTTATACTCACAGGTAGCCCTTATGTGCATGTATCTAACCCAGCATTTTTTGATGTCCTTCCATATCATTGTTGCAATATTCTTTACAAAAGGGATCCCATGCCAAGGGGTAGCCCCAGTTCCCAGCCAGTATACCAAAGACTTAGATTTTATAGGTGTCGTACGTCATACTTATGCTCCATGCTCAAGGCATAGGGCATAAAGGTGATGTCGGGCGTACATACCTCAGAACTTCTTTGGCAGCAGTCCAAACACTATCATTGAACATCGGTCGGAAATCTTTTTCTTCTGTGCTCCCTTTTCCGGAAGTTTTTACATTTCTCAGTTTCTTCCTTGCATTCTCAGTTCTCTATTTTGCCCTTTGTCACCTTTCTTTCTCAAGGGTATTCACCAAATGCCTTACTCCTGTGATTGCCTTTTGCAGGATGAGAGGAGTTCACATCTTTCCTTATCTGGACAGCCTGCTCATTCAGGCTTCATCCACTGAGGTCTTGCTTCAGCATCTCCAGTTTACAGTTTGTCTCTTAAAGTGCCTGGAGTTTACCATAAACTTTCAGAAGTCAGTCCTGGTTCCTTCTCAGGATCATGTGTTTCTCGGTTGCAGGACCCAGACCATTTCTGTGCTGACATCCCCTCCTCCACCCAAGGCTCTCTCTAATCACCTTTTTTCAACCCCTTCGTCATCTGGTTTCAGTTATAGCCAGGGTTTTTCCACGGTTCTTGGATACATGGCCTCCACCATTCCTATGCTGCCTCGAGGCAGACTACATATGAGAAAACTACAGTGGTTTCTAAAGTTAATGTGGCTTTAGCACTGCATCCACTAGATTTTTTTAGTTCTTTTCCTTCCATGTCTGAAACTCAAGCTCCAGTAGAGGGTTAATCAGCTTTCTCTTAACCTGGAACTTCCCTTTCAACCCCTATTCCCCTCTCAGGAACATTTTTCAGATGCTTCTGACAGGGGTTTGGGAGCTTTCTTCTATTCCCTCAAGGTCTAGGGTCTCTGGCGTCCTCATCTGAGATCACATTAACATAAAGGAGATGAGAGCTCTCCTTTTAGCTCTTCAGACTTTCCATTTTCTTTCTTCCATGGTCTCTAAAAAATCTTCACAGACAATGCCACAGTGATGTGATATATCAACAAGCAAAAAGGGACACAGTCCAACCTTCTTTGCAGACTAGCTCTTCAGGTCTGGGATCCAGCTGTCTGGTATCAAGTGACTCTTCAGGCTGTATATATTCCTTTAGAGCAAAATATAGTGGCAGACTCTCTAAGCTAGTCCAGTAAGCATGCTCATGAATGGATGCTTCACAGAGGTATGTTTCTGAACATTGTCCATCAGTAGAGTACTGCATAGGTAGTTCTTTTTGCTTCACCTTTGAACAGGCAAATTCCTCTTTTTAGGACCAGAGCTCCAAGTCCTTTGGCTTGGAAGGTGCACACCCTAGCTTTTCCTTGGAAGGGATGTTTCTCTCTGCCTTCCTTCCCCTTCCTCTGATTCCAAGAGTCCTGCTCAAAATAAAGCAAGACTCTCCCAAAATCTTGCAGGTGACTCCCTTTTGGCCCAGACAGCACTGATTCCCCCCTTCTTCTTCATCTAGCCAAGGGCAATCACCACAAGTTACCTTCCAGGGTGGAGCTTCGCACACAAGACAAGGGGACCCTGATCCATCCCCACTTGTCCACCCCTCAACTGACACTGAGTGTGATAGGGTTTTGATCCATTTTTAGGCCCCTTTTTTTCTGAGGATGTGCTTAGCATTCTGTAAGAGGCCAGGAAACCCACTACCAGGAAGTCATACTTGGCAAAATGGAAGAGCTTTTCTGTCTGGTGCCTTTCTTGTAATCAGGATCCATTTTCTGTGTGGGGAATCCCTCTGGTTCTCTCTTGTTTGTGTGAATTTCTCCATGCTGGGTTAGCTTATTCTTCTGGTAAAGCTCACCTTTCAGCTATTTCTGCTTGTCTGCCATTGACTCCTCTTCTTGACTGTGAGTTTGAGGTTAATATCTTAAAGGTGTCCTTCATAACAAGCCAACCAGGAAGCCTATGCCACCTTCCTGGAACCTCAGTTTTGTGCTTGAAAAATTAACACCGACTCCTCTTCAGACTGTGGCTTCAGCTTTCTTGCAACATTGTACAGTTCTTCTTTTGACCCTTACTTCATCTAAGAGTCTTTGAACTGTACGCTCTTATGGCTTCCTCCTTTACTGGTTTTTCATAGGGACAGGATGTCTGTCTGTAGCAATTCTTCTTTTATGCCAAAGATGTTTAATGAGTTGGCTCTTAATTAGTGTATTAATTTGCATAGACAGCTCAGATATTATTTGGATAAGACTAAGGCCATTGGCAAATCTGAGCAACTTACTTTCTTTTCATAGGTTCATAGGTAGGTACTAGGCTATTGGCCCTAGGGCCTGTATAAGCCTAGCCAAAGGTAGCCTGGCTTTCGCCACCCAAGAAAATTATTTTCCTGTGCCACTGTCAAGCAGAGCCACAGAAGTGATCCCCGGGGTAAATTTCCTATCTCCCATCCAATCATCAAGATTTTTCTTGAAGAGTCCTAACGAGGAGCTTTGTTTGATATAGATAGGTAGTTTGTTCTAGAGTATGGGAAGACTGTGGGACAGGAATCTATCCCTCCAGCATGTTCTGTTTATTGTGGTGACAAGGTATAGGTCCCTAGAGCATGTAGCTCATAGGGATTGGGATTTCTTTAAGTGGAGCATGTCTAAAAGCTCTGGGTTTGACATAGCTTTGTGTGTTAGGCAGAGATCGCCTCTTAGTAGGCAATATGCAATGGAGTAAAGCTGCAGTTTTTTGAGACGGTCTGCGTAGGGCATCTGTTTGAGGCCGGTAATCCTCTTTGTGAGGTATTTCTGTGGCCTTTCCAGTTGTTGTAGATGTCTTGTGAGGTACATACCAAAAGAGGCATTGTACTCTATAATGGGTCTAATGAGTGACGAGTAGAGAGGAACAATGACCTCTTTTTTCCTGTATGAGAAACCTTTTGTGATGAGGTGTGCCATGTAGAAGGATTTCCTGACTACTGTGGTGATGTGATTATCAAAGGAGAGACTACTGTCCACTTGTGTCCCAAGGTCCCTTATCACACTTTCGGTGTTAAGTAGACTACAGCCTATGTGGTAGTTCATGGGTACAGAGTTTTTACCAAAAGGGATGACAATGCACTTTTTGGCATTGAGCTTGAGGCCATGGCTTTGACACCAGGCATCTATCTCAACGAGGCCCTTTTGTAGGATGTCCACATCTTTTGGAGTTTTGATTATGGCTCCTAGTTTGCAGTTATTTGTGAACTTTGTTAGCCAAAGACCTTCTGTGTTGGCCTGTACATCAGAAAAGTAGATACCGGGGGCGTGGCCAAGGATGAACACAGGATAGCAGCAGATTTCTTCAGCTCCACCAATTTCATTACATTGACAGGAATTAATTACTTAAAAAATTAATTCTTGAAGTAATTTTCTTTCTAAATATGTTTGTTTTATATAGTTCTTGAACTATATCTAAAAAAGAAAGGAAATCTTAATAATATTCCTGTCAGAAATTACTTTGGAAATTTTCCTGTCAGTTTATCAGTCTGAAATGAGTTCCAGTAAGACAAATTCTCAAGACTCCAGCATCAAGAAAGAACTTCAGTCTCTGATAATTATAGTCCAGCAACTTACTGCTAAGATGGATAAAATGGATACTAAAATAGACACTTTCATAGAAAAACTACAAAACAAATAGACTTGTTACATATGGACCTGCAACAACAGAAGATCCAGATGACAGGCATAGAAGAAGCTGTGAATGACATGGAAAATAAAATACAAGAACAGGAAATCAACATTGAGTTTCTGCTGAAACAAAATACACATTTACAAACAAAGCTGGATGACCTGGAAAATAGATCTAGGCGCAATAACATTAGGATTTTTGGACTGCCAGAAAATATTGAAGGTAACAATATTACTTCTTTTTTAACAACATGGCTCCCTAAAACTTTAGATTTACCAGAAGCATTCTCTTTTGGTATCGAAAGAGCACATAGATCTATAGCTAATACTAACTCTAACAAAAACTATCCTAGATCAGTTATAGTTAGATTTCTATCATCTTTGATAAAGAGATGGTTCTTAAATCTGCTTGGGCTAAAGCTCCTGTTAAGTTTAATGAGACAACTGTGCGTTTTGACAATGACTATTCTTCCATGGTAATTGCTAAAAGAAAAGTTTTCTGCCACTAATAAGGGAGCTTAAAAAAGCACAGTTTAAAACATACCTTCTGTTTCCTGCCAAGCTTAAAATCTTCCTTCCTGATGGTCCTAAGGTCTTGATGATTTAGACTCTGCTTTACTGTTTGTCAAAGAAAAAAGGATTTTGGATAAAATAGAAGAAATGGAATGGGCTAGTTCTTCATTAAAGAGATTGGCAACTGAAGCTTCCTGGAAGACTTCAGAGAAGAAGAAGAGACTAAAAAACAAATGATTTGTTATATGTTTTTTTTCTCTCATCATTTTAGTTCATTATTAATCTTTTTGAATATAGTTCCTGCATTTCCGGAAAGCCACAAATATTTTGGAAAAGATTTAATCAAAGTTATTCTCTGTGCAAAGAAATGTTTTGTTTCATAACCAGTCAAAATGCCTGAGGATTTAATGGCAGGCTGTGACTCGATTTGTTTTTCTTTCTGAAAAAAGTAAGGTTAGTAATTTGATACATTTTGTTATCTTTACCTTTTTTTTTCCTTCTTCTTTTATTATTTTCTTTGTTTAAACAATGACATTCTATTTAGATTATGTAGTGGGTAAAGGGTGGGGGAGGGCAGAGAGAGAACAGTAATGAAAATATCATTAATAGAATAATAACATATTTATTTCTTGTAAAAGTTTATAAGTTCTTCAAATGCTATTTCTAATTATACTTTCTTGATTATACTGCTTATGCTTGTTTGTAAATAATCTGTCATGCTTTAACTAATAATAATCAGAACTAAATAAGAGTAAATAATATGTTTTATTTTTAACTCTATTAATATAAACAGTAAGTAACATTCCATTGTATATACTTCTTACAGCTTTCTCTTACATTTTTTATTTCTGCCTCACTCCCTTTTATTTTCTACTCTCTTTTCTTTATTAATATATAGAAATGCTTTTGACTGTGTGGGCACAGTGAATAATAGGATTTGTATGAAAATTGAGTTGGGAGAAGAATGCTGAGTTTTATTACTTGTTGGTAATTTTGAGTTTAATTTCACTTGCATAGAGGCTGTGATGATCTGTGGAATACATTGTGGAGGTTCTGTCATGTTTAGATGCATTTACACTGCTAAATGAATGTTTGTCACTAGTTTTTAATAAGTTTCCCGCCAAAATGTTAAGAGAGACAATCTGGGATGTGGGCTGTCTTATGCACAATGTCCTTGAGTTACCTCAGTATCTTCAAATCACAGAATTCTCACAGAGAAACTGAAAGCAGTTAGTATAAACATTGACAAGGTTATCACACTGACACACCACAGATTCAGGAAAAATACTCTGTTCATAAAATATGTCAGTTATAATGAGTTTAAATGATGTAGTTTCTTGTAGTAAGTAAATGTCTTATTTTAGAATGCATAAAAAATGAAACATTTATTTAAATGTTTTTGAAAATCTACTTAACAGCAGCATAATAATCTGTGTTAAAATTTGTGTTCCAAACATATACTTTACTATAACTCATTTAATTCATCTGATTGACAAACATAAATAATCTTATAACTCTATTCTAGAAGAAATGTCATGTGATATATTTTAAAGCAGTAGGTTAGCATGATTGTAAAATCTGGTTACCAATATGTGTTTGCTGTGCATTATTTTGTATAAAGCAGACAGATTTATTCTAGGGACAGCAAGTAGGACAGTGCTCTACAAAGACACAACTCAGTGAGATCAGATATATATATATATATATATATATATATATATATATATATATATGTGTGTGTGTGTGTGAGTGTGATGGCTTTTTTTTCTGAGAATCTGCATAACTATCTAATATGATTTATAATAATTTCTATGAATACAATATTTTACTCTATTGACAAAATGAATGTTTGCCTCAAGTTTTAATAAGTTTCCTGCCAAAATGTTAAGGGAGACAATCTGGGATGTGGGCTGTCTCATGCATAGTGTCCATGAGTTTCCTCAGAAGCTTCACTCACAGAATTTTCACAGAGAAACTGAAAGCAGTTAGTATAAACATTGACAAGGTTATCACACTGACACACCACAGATTCAGGAAAAATACTCTATTCATAAAATATGTCAGTTATGATGAGTTTAGATGATGTAGTTTCTTGTAGCAAGTAAATATCTTATTTTAGAAGGCATAGAAAATGAAACATTTATTTAAATGTTTTTGAAAATCTACTTAACAGTAGCATAATAATCTGTGTTAAAAACTTGTGTCCCAAACATATACTTTACTATAACTCATTTAATTCATCTGATTGACAAGCATAAATAATCTTATAACTCTATTCTGGAAGAAATGTCATGTGATATATTTTAAAGCAGTAGGTTAGCATGATTTTAAAATCTGGTTACTAATATGTGTTTGCTGTGCATTATTTTGTATAAAGCAGACAGATTTATTCTAGGGACAGCAAGTAGGATTGTGCTCTACAAAGACACAACTCAGTGAGATCAGATATATATATATATATATATATATATATATATGTGTGTGTGTGTGTGTGTATGTATGTATATATGTGTATGTGTGTGTGTGTGTGGGTGTGTGTGTGTGTGTATATATGTGTGTGTATATGTATGTGTGTGTGTCTGTGTTTATGTGTGTGATGGCTTTTTTTTTTTTTTTTAGGTAATAACGCAGGTGTTTCTGAGAATCTGCATAACTATGCAATATGATTTATAATAATTTTTATGAATACAATATTTTACTCTATTGACAATAATGAGTTTAAGTAAATGCTCATATACAAACAATTCAAGATTTTTTTGGAAGCTGTTGATAGAATTCACATGACAGAAAATAGATGCATCTTAATGCATGTAATGTCTGAATCATATTAGCCAAAGTTTTTGATTTAAATGAATGCTAGAACATAATTTTCTCTCCTCTTGATTTCTAACATTAAGATTATTTGAATGCTATTAGAATACAAGTGTTATATATTACATAGATCTATATAATAGTATGAACAGTTTTAAAAAAAAAAAAAAGTTTATTTTAGTTTATATGATGCTGTTTTACCAAATGTGTAGTTTTGTCTTGATAGATAATTGAATTGAAAACTGTTAACCTCAGTTAAATATAACTAGTATTAAATTGATAAGGTGGTAGCTGAGGTACTGCTGCTTAGGGTAGGGGTTAACTTGAGTAGTAAATACTGCTCTAAGTTGGAGTTTTCAACTCCAGGCGGGATGCAAGGTTTAATCCTTACATTATTTTCACTTGTTCATTGTTATATGTATATAGTTTTGACATCCACAATATATTTTGTACACTCATTGTCACTACAAACAAAATTGAATCCTATACAAAATCCCATAAGAGATTTAATAAATACAGCTATATTTAAAGGTACACCTAAAAGAGGAGATGTAACATTATTTATCTTGTTATTTGTTATTTCGATCATAAGATTCTTGAGTTTTAAAAATGCCAAATGACATCTTTAAAAGGAATTTCTTTAAACATTAATGGATTGAATAATCCGTGTAAAAGGGCAAGCCTAATAAGATACATTAATCTACACAAGACCAATCTAGTCTTCCTGCAAGAAACCCATCTCTTGAAAAAAGATATTGATAAACTAGCCACTAATAAGTATACAGTATTGGTTAGTTCAGAGCACACTCAGAAAAAAGAGGAGTGGCTATTTTATGGAATAAAAGTATGCCCATTCCTAAAACCATTAAGTCTTATCAGGATGACAAAGGAATGTTTTGTATGGTTACAATACAAATTAATGGGAAGACTTACACTTTAATTAATGTATATTGGATACCTGGAATTGGTATTAATACAGTGAAACATCATATTGATAAGATCATATCATTCTCTATTGGGGATATTATTTTAGCTGGTGATTTTAATTGTATACTACATGAAAGTTATACTACCACTATAAAGAAAAGAAGAATTACATCTAATGCAAAACATTTAAATGATTTTGCTAATTCTTATCATTTGAATGATATTAATAATCAGATAGAGTCAAAATCATTACCATACACCTTTTTTTCTAACAGACACAAAACTTATTCAAAAATAGATAGGGTCTTTATTTCTAACCAGATGGTAACAGATGTAATTAATTCCAAAATCATTTTGTGTCCTATATCTGATCATAACTCAATTGTTTTTGAATTCATGATAAAAAATACTCATAATGTTCAGATCAAAAGGATACCAGCATACTTAACTCAGCTAAAAGACTATAAAGAATATATACTTTCAGAAGTACAACATTTTCTAGACATAAATAATACTCCTGAAGTCTCCATTGTCTATGTTTGGGATGCCTTAAAATCATATCTATATGGACAAAGTATCAGATGGTATAATAACAAAAGGAAATCTTGGGATAAGGAATTGTTAGATATTCAAAGTAAATTGGACTCTTATAAGCATAATAATAAAGAAAATATTATGGACAAGAAAGTTATTGAAGAAATAAACAAACTAAATGAGAAATACAAAGAAATTTTAACTCATAAAGTTAAAATAACTTTAGAGAAATACAAGTTTTTGTCTTATTCAATAAGCCCCAAATACTTACATAGACTTAAAAATAAAACAAAAGATTGAATAAACAAAACCATATCAAAGAAATCTTTTCTCTAAGGAAAAGAAGAATGTTTCTAGTATACCAGAAATACTGGACTAATTTAGAAATCACTTTCACAAGATTAACCATAACAACATTAACATGGAACCTAAAGATAAAATAAAGGAGTTTATAACCACAAACATGAATAAAAGCTTAATAAACAACAGATTAAACTATTGGACAAGAGTATTTCATATACAGAAGTTATTACACAAATAAATAAGCTTAAATCAAACAAAGCACCGGGTAATGATGGTATTATACCAGAGATATATAAAATCCTTTCTAAAACTACATATTCATTAATACATAAGGTTTTTATTCTGGCCCAAACTGAGTTAATAACCCCCATCTTGGCAATATACATTTATTTCACCAATTTTAAAACCTAATAAAGATCCAACTAGATGTTCTTCATATCGACCCATCTCATTACTTAATGTTGATTATAAAATGTTTATGAGTATTTTTGCTGATAGATTGAAGACAATTATCCCGGCATTATAGACATAGATCAGACAGGCTTCATTGTAAATAGAAATACTTTTGATAATATAAGAAGAACTTTAACATTAATTGATTTTGCAAATAGGAAAAAGAAAGATTTAACACTTATTAGTCTTGATATAGGTTCAGCATTTGATTCAGTAAGTTGGGACTATCTGTTTACCTTACTGAAATGCACAAATTTCTCTGATGCATTTGTAAATTTAATTGAGCATTTATACAAAGGAACGCTGGCTTATATTAAGGTAGGAACATATGTTTCACAAAAATACCCATTCTTAAAGGTACAAAGCAAGGATGTCCACTTTCTCCACTATTATTCACTTTAGTAATGGAGCCTTGGGCTAATTTGATTAGAAACAGTACTGACATAGAGGGTTTTGAAATAGAAGAAAATACAACATCAAAATTCAACTTTTGCAGATGATGTTCTAATTACATCAGCAGGATCTAATTCTTCTATGCAGTCTTTATTTGATAAAATGATGAATTTTAAAAGTATTTCTGGTTTAATATTCAATGAAGAAAAACTAAAATACTACCTATATATACACGAAAAAATACTCTCATTAGTGATTTTACTAAATATGTACCCAACTCAGGTCAGATAACTTATTTAGGTATAATACTATCTAAAGATATTAAATCTATTATATATAATAACTATAATACCTGTTTTCTTAATATACAAAATCTTTTTAATACCTGGAATAATATGTTTTTACTATGGAGGAGAGACTTACAATTATTAAAATGATAATATTCCCCAAGATTTTATACTTAATACAATCAATAATACTTTCACCTACAAAAATAACTATCAAGAAACTGAATACACTAATGTTAAATTTCTTATGGGCACCTAATAGACCTAGGATTGCAGTAAAGAAACATACTAATAGCTGGTCTCAAGGGGGTATTTCTTTTCCAGACTTTAATTTATATATTATCTCTTCTATTATAAAAGTTATTACTTTATTAATAGATCGGTCATATGTCGCAAAATGGAAAGATTATTGGGAGATAATTAATATGCACTTCATGAAAATCTCCTTAACACATAAAAATATGATTATAAATAACTCCATGTTGTGGTTGCTAAAGGAATTTTGTACTTCACCTATTACACCTAAACATATGGTCTGTTACCCATTAAATATTATTATTAGTTATCGTAACTTTATATTCATGCACCCTAAGTATAGGGAATGGAATTTTATTGTATTCCCTATAATTTATACTCAGAGTATGCTTATGTCATCTACTTCTGAAGGAGCTCATTTAGCTATAGATGATAATCTAAAGTACTGGTATCAGCTGATATCTGATAATAAAGTTAAAAATCTAGATTTCTTAAAACAAGAATTTGATCTAAGAGAAACTTGCTGGTTAGAGGTTCAGATCTTTAGACAACATCTCATTGATAGAATAGATCTAATGTCTATAACAGTTAAAGAATCTATTCCAAAACTGATTGATTACTTGATAATAAATTTACAGCATAAAGTTTCTGATAAAGGTAAACTTTCATATATACATAAAATTATCAGACAAGAAACTTTTACAATGTAGATTCATACTGGAATTATTTCACCTCTATTAATGGGGACCCACCAACTCAACAAGATAAACAATATATATTGGAATCTGCTTATAGAACTACATCTTCCATTGTCTGGAGACTTTATACATGGAAATTTTACATAGATCTTTTATACACCTTTGATGATGAATAAAATTAATAATAAAGATAATCTATGTAAGAGATGTAATGTAGAAATTAATGCTGACTGGGCTCATATGTTTTATGACTGTATGAAGTTGAAAGAATACTGGAAGTCAATTAATGAATTTTTGCAGGCTCTTTTTACAGATAATTTCATTATTTCTAAGTCTCTTATATTATTCAACTCACCTGTACCTCAATGTGTTAAAAGATTAAGCTTCCCTTGTTATGGTCTATCCTAGCAGTGGCTAGGAAAATAATAACTAGAAATTGGATTTCAGATACACCTCCTTCGTTCAATGAATTTAAAAATGTTATGAATATAATGTGTCATATGGAAATAAGCACAATTAGAATGAGAACAACTAGAAAAACATCACATTTTATTGTATGGGATAATTTACAAAATTTGTTAAAAAAATTCTAATTTCAATAGCACAGTATTTTAGTTTAATTAATTGATCTGATTGTAGTGGATGTCTTTGTAAATACTTTAGTTGTTTTGTTGAATATTATAATAATACCTATTTTTAATTATTTGTATAAAATTGTTATGATATTTCTCTTATATGTTAAAACAATAAACTTGTTTTGAAAAAAAGAAAAGTAGATACCAAACAGGAGAGGACCCAGGACTGAACCTTGTGGTACTCCACTTGTCACTGGTCTGAAGTTGGATTTGGAGTCTGCTACTTTCACAGTGTGGGTTTTGTCAGTGAGCCAGTTGGCAACCCATCTTGTGACATAGGGATTTATACCTAGTTTAGTGAGTTTATCTATAATTCCAGAGTGGGGGGTGGTGTCAAAAGCCTTGGCGAGATCTAGATAGGCTGTGTGAACCACCTTACCCTCATCTACAGCTTTGATGACTGCTTCAAAGAACTCTATCAGGTTTAGGAGACATGATCTGCCTTTTACAAACCCGAACTGTGTGGGGTCCTGAGTTTGGAGATTACCAATGTCATTGTTTATAAGTTCCATCATGATACTTTCCATAGCCTTGCAGACCAGACTCGTTAGGCTAATGGGGTGGTAGTTTCTGGGGTCTGTGGTGGCTCCCCCTTTGTGGAATGGGATAACTGTCACTGTGCACCATTCAGTGGGCACATAGCCTGAGGTGAGTCTATGATTGAACATGGTACTTAGGTGGGGTGCCAGTTCATTCTGTAGTTCATGTAGAACACAGCCTGGGATGTTGTCAGGTCCCATGGATGCTGTGTTCTTGGCTTTGGATAGTGTGTTTTTTACCTGTGCAGCCGTGATTACAGGAACTTTGCATTCTTCAGGTATAGAGATGGGCCCTTTAGGGGATGACAGGGGGGTAAAGTTAGCACTGAACCGATCTGCCAGGATGTTGGCAATATCAGTTAGTTCTGTATATTTAGTGCCATTGTGCTGTAACTGAGAGCAGATCTGAGTGTTGCCATTGAGATTCTTGACATAGCCATAGAATGCTTTGTGGTTGTCTTTAGAGTCAGTGGCGATTTTCTTTTCATAACTAGCTTTGGAGGATTTTATGAGGGATCTCAGCTTCTTACTGAGGCTGACCAGGGAGTTTTTCCAATCATGGTATTTTACTCTTTTTTGCAACAGTTTCTTTCTTCTGTTGTAGAGTTTGTTTATTGTAGGGGACCACCAGATTGGCTTCCTTTTTTTGGAGGATAGAATCTTGGTTCTGTTAGGGATTGCACAATCCATGCACTCGTGTAAATGCTTATAAAATGCATTTGTGTAGGATTCAGCAGTCATCCCAGATCCCTAGGTTTGGCTGTTTCTAAGCAAACCATTTCCTCCTGGATCTCTAAGGCCATTTCTTTTAGTTATTCCTTTCATGAGAAATGTCTTTCTACCCCTGTAAAGGCTCATTATACTAGAGCTGTTGCTTCCTCTGGTGCTTCTTCACTAAGCATTATAAATTAAATGTTGTTTGCAGAGCAAGAGCTAATTTTGCCAGAGGTTTCCTACATGGGTTTCTAGAGCGCTGCTGTGTGCCTGTCTCTTCCCAAGTTTCCTCTTGAACTTTTGCACTCTCCCTTTTGTAATGAATACTGCAACAATGATAGGGAAGGACATAGTACAATTTTATAATGACTTACCATAACAGTAGATGTCCTTCTCTTCACTGTTGCAACCTAAATAAAGTGGGGGGTTTCACCCACCATACCCCCCTAACTAAATATACTAACTCTGAGATTGCTCCACATTGCCAAAAGGGCAAATCAATGGTAACGGCCAAGCAACTTCTTTCCCAAGGAAAGAATTCGCTGAAATGACCGAGATCTGCTCTAAGCTAAAACAGAATGGCATTAAATATACTGATCTCAAGGATATTGCCAATATCTTGGCAGATCGATTCAGTGCCAACTTCACCCCCTAAAAGGGTCATCCCAATACTGGAAGATTGCCAAATTCCTGTAATAACGGCCACACAGGTAAAAAATGCACTCTCCAAAGCTAAGAATACGGCATCCATGGGACCAGATGACATCCCAGGCTGTGTACTATATTAACTACAATATGAACTGGCACCTTACCTAAGTGTCATGTGTAATCAAGGCCTCACTTCAGGTTTCGTGCCTGAGTGGTGCAGAGCTGCAGTTATCCCACTCCACAAGGGAGGATCCACCTTGGATCCCGGAAACTACCATCCCACCAGTCTGATGAGACTTATCTGCAAGGCCCTGGAGTGTATTATCATGGTACTTATAAACAAAGACATTGGCAACCTTCAAACACTGGACCCCACCCAGTTTGGGTTCGTGAAGGGCCGATCTTGTCTCCTGAACCTGATTGACTTCTTCGAATCAGTCTCCAGAGCCATGGACAAGGGTAAGGTGGTTCACGCAGCCTATCTAGACCTTGACAAGGCCTTTGACACCATCCCCCACTCTGGAATCATAGATAAACTTACTAAACTGTGCATTAATCCCTACATCACCCAATGGGTTGCTAATTGGCTTACTGATAGAACCCACACTGTAAAAGTAGCTGACTCGAAATCTGGCTCCAGACAAGTGAAGTACCTCAGGGTTCAGTCCTGGGACCACTCTTGTTTGGCATCTACTTCTCTGAAGTACAGGCCAACACTAAGGGACTCTGGCTAACAAAGTTCACAGATGACTGCAAACTGGGAGCCATTAATGAATCCCCAAATGATGTGGATACTCTAGAAAAGGGCCTTACAGAATCAGATGCTTGGTTGCCAGAGCCATGGGCTCAAGCTCAATGCCAAGAAATGTATAGGTATCCCCTTTGGGAAAAAAACATGTACCCATGAATTACCATATAGGTGGCAGTACACTAAACACCAAAAGTGTGATAAGAGACTTAGGGACACAGGTGGACAGTGGTCTAACCTTTGATAACCACATCGCCACAACAGTCAGGAAATCCTTCTATGTGGCACACCTCATCACTAAGGGCTTTTCATCCAGAAAAAAGGAGGTCATTATGCCACTGTACTCATCCCTCATTAGACCCATTATAGAATACAACGCCCCGTTTGGTATGTACCTCTCAAGACATCTAAAACAACTGGAAAGGCCACAGAAATACCTCACTAAAAGAATCACAGGCCTAAAGCAGATGCCCTGTGCTGACTGCCTTAAAAAACTCCAGCTATACTCTGTCGCATATCATCTACTCAGAGGCGATCTCTGCTTAACATACAAGGCCATGTCAAACCCAGAGCTGTTGGACATGCTACACTTAAAGAAATCCAAATCCCTCCGAGCCACACGCTCCAGGGATCTAAACCTTGTCATAACAATTAACAAAACATGCTGGAGGGATAGGTTCCTGACCCAGAGACTCCCCAGACTCTGGAATAGATTGCCAATACATGTCAAGCAGAGTGCCTCTTTGGCCCTCTTCAAAAGGAACCTTATCGATTGGATGGAAGAAAGGAAATTCACCCCGGGGATCACGTCAGTCACCCTGCTAGACAGGGAAGTAAATAGTGTGGGAAGAAATAGCCAGGGAATTGTTATGGCTAGGCTTGTATAGGCCCTAGGGCTGATAGGCTAGTACCAACCTGTGAACCTATGAATCTGTAATGATCGACACCTAAGCAGCGGACTTGCAAAATCTCGGTTATTTCAGCAAATGATTTCCTCGGGAAAGAAGTTGCTTGGCCGTTATCGTTGATTTGCCCTTTTGGCAATGTGGAGCAATCTCAGAGTTGGTATATTTAGTTAGGGGGGGTATGGTGGGAGAAACCCCCCACTTTATTTAGGTTGAAAAGTTAATTTTGTTCGCGGATGCCCTACTGAATTATTTCCTGAGGAACGAATTCGCTTAAATGGCCATTCACGATTTTGCAAGTTTGACGCTTAGTTGTCGATCATTACAGATTGAACAACCTAAGCTGTCGATGAACTAATAATAGACACTTACATATCTTAACAACTGGGCCAGTGGCTTCATACCTTGTATTGCAGTTATCTTTATTAATTAGCTGTACATGTTATGTGCTTCGATCCATGTCATTTTCCTTTTCAAGGTCAGTTTCCATACATTTTTACTATTGAGTTCAGTTTCTGATCTCTAGTAGTTTTCAGTTCCGTATTTTCTATATCTGTAAATATATTGGTTTATCTTTCTTATTGATGGTTTGTCTTTGGTTTTACATTTTGTAGTTATATTATTTATGATTTGATTAATCATTGTCAACATTAAAGAAAGCAACAATTTCACTTCATTAAAACATGATCCGATGTTGTCAGTTTTCATTCTGCCCTCAACTTATGGGTTCGGATCCGATCCCTCAAATCTGATTTGGCTGTTGCTAAAGCTTGTACCAAACAAAATCTCTAGAGCTTCTCCCTTACCGACAATGCAACCACCCCAATTACCTCAGATCTTCTTTGCCGCTTTGAGCGAAATATGTGGTTACTGCTACTCTTGAGCTAAGTAATACGTTCTTTATCAAAATGAATATTTACTTAACTGAATTGTTTAATTTTTAGGTCTATTTACTCTCCCTTGCTTATCGCTCTTTCTCCTAGCTTCTACTAAATTAGTCTTCCTTTTCTCTTTTTTCTCTCTTGCGTCCCGTACTCTTCAGTACTATTGTTAGTACTCTTTCGGTCTCTCCCTTTTCTATAATTCTGTAGCTTTAATATACCATTGATGGTATTTTCATTACCTTTCTTTTTCTATAGCTGATTTTTTTTTCCATTGTTTAAAAAAAAAAGTTATTGTTTCTTTACCTTTGGCTAACTTCTGGTGTGTGCTGTCTGTCTTACTGGTGACAAGGAGAAAGGCCTTGCAAGGTTCAAAAAAATACCTCAAGGATGGGTATTTTTCTTATTTCAGATGCACACACTTAATATGTATACTGTTTAGGTCCCCTGCACTTACAAAAAGACTGCGCCATATGCCATGGGTTTTATTCCCAGAGCTGTTATGGAAAGGAAAACTAAACTCATTCTCAAAGGATTGCGTCCTTACTCTTTCAAAAAGAGGCTTTATCTGGAGCTTCACCTGTGAAATCAAAGAAATCCAAATTTCCATCTCTGAGCCCTTCCACTTCTTCCTCAAGGGCATCGGATCAGTATAGGAAAAAACTGCTATTGGATCTGGCTCCTCCATTGGGTCATAAGAAAAGAAAATCAGAAATGTTGGATCAGACTTAATCCTTAGATCCGAAGCAAAAAAAATAATTATTGGATCTGACCTCAACCTTGGATTTGAAACATAAAAGGATAGTCATCGTATCAGACTGCCTTGACTCAAAGAAATTATCCAGTCAATCTACTTCATCAAGCTTAATTGTCTTGCCAAAACTAGATATTCCCCTTCCATGGACCCTGTGCCCTCCAGGGTCCCTTCACCCTTTTTGTAAAGACCCAAGTCTCCATCTGTAATTTCCACTCACTCTTCCAGGAGTCTTACAGAAGATGATGTGGACAGATTGGTGAGAAGAATTCTCTTGGTGCAGAGCTTGACAGGTGTCCCTTTGGTTCCTCTCTGGGTCAAGAAGTCCGATCTTCCACTACCCCTCTTACCAATTCCTCCTCAGACTCATTCCATGGGCACAGAGTTCTTGGAATTGAGCCATCAAGCTCAGCCTGCCTTGTATCCGAGTATATCCTTATCCTCTGACCCAAGACTTGTTCTGAGCACTTTGGTTCAAGTTGGATCTGTAGAGCATTTGGAGCTGAAGCTACCCTGTCTGATCCAGTGTGTTAAAGTCAACTCCAAAGTTTTCAGAGCTGTCTCTGCACCTTGGGCCATTGGCATGGGTTAGTTTGGCTCCAGCTTCTGCCTCAGGGGGATTCTCCATGGAACAGGGAAGGATTGCTGTCCAAAAGCTTGCCTCTTTAGACCTGGGGTTCTATCCATCTCTAGGGAGGTCTGCCTTTGAGGTTATGGAGAGAGCCTTGTCTGCCTTGGCAACACAGATGGTTCCTACCCCCTCAGATCCCCTGCCCACAGTCTTGTTGTCTTTGCACTTGGAGTATCACCTCTATTCTCCACAGGGACAGCTGGTACCAAAATCCCAGGCTTCCCAGCAGGGTGTCCTGACTACTACTGATACCTCCCCACAGCATCCCACTGAGTAGGTCGCTAAGAAGAAGACAAGCAAGAGAAAGCACTTGGATTCACCAGAGGAATCTATTGCAGAAGATACAGACTTTGATGAAGATGATGGGTCCCCATGGTCACCTCCTGTTGATGTCTCATTTGGAGACATCCTTGAAATCCTGAAACAGGGAGGTGGCTGGAAGACCAGCAACCCTTATTTTGAGGAGTCTGTATTCCTGGAAGCATTTGGTATTGATCCATCTACCTGCTGGGTGTCTCTGACCACCAACAAGCTCATTGAGTTGGTCTCTGTGTAGGCATGAAAGGATCCTGACTCCATTGAACCAATACCTCTCAGACCTGCCAAAATTATGGCAGTACCAGAGGACAAAGCAGTTTTGGACAAAAGGGGAGCCTGTTGATACTATGGTCATGGTGGCAGCCATTAAGAAAGAACTTGCTGAGGAGAGTTCTACTATCCATCCCCCCTAACAAGGAGTCTCAGGTGATGGACAGGTTTAGGGAGCATGTCTGTGTTTCAGCAACCTTTGCTTTAAGGTCACTGAACTGTCTGGAACATTTCAGTAAGTTACCTAGAGACCACATTAAGGACCTTTTTGACACCCTCTCAGGATCTGTTTCTGAAAAAGGACAAGCATCTTTGGCTACCCTGATCGATTTCCAATTCTTCCATGAGGCTTATTCTGCATGTAGCTGAAGGAACCTCAAGGACAGCAGGTTCCGTTATTTCCATAAGGAGGCATGTCTGGATGCACTTTTATGATTTTGTGGAGACCTTCAACTCTTTATTCATCAGTGCTCCTTTTGATGGAACATCTTTGTTTGGTCCCAAGGTAAAAGACACAGTATTCAGGTGTGAAAAGGATGGAAAGATCCTGTCTGTCATGGGTGTACATTTTTCAGCATCTCAAAGATCCTTTTCAAGGAATCACTGAGGTAGTGGAAAAATGTGGTTCAAAAAGTCCCAGGGACCTTTCCAGGACGCACACACACACAGGTAGTTTCTGTAGGGGTAGAACTCCAGTGGTAGACACTGACTCCGTGACAGAGGTGGCCAAAAAACCAAGGGTCCAGAGATTCTTTCTTTGGCAGACCCTTCCAGCGTTCCTGAAAGGAGGCCCTGTTGCCCTCCTGTGGAGGCAATCAGGGGTCAACTTTCCCTGCACTAGAGAGCCTGGCTAGAAATAACAGATTCTTGGGTGCAGAGGATCATTTCCAGAGGTTATATAATACCATTTTTCATTCCTCCTCCAACTTCAAGAAAATCCCCAATGTTCCACCCAGTCAGAGAGAACAAGCAGCAATTCAGGTACAAAGGCTGCTAAAAAAAGGGTCATCCAAGAGGTCCTACCAGACCAAATAGAATCCAGAACTTAAGACTTTTTTCTTTTTAGTGCCAAAGAAAACGGGACTGGAGAGCAATTCTGGGTCTCAGCAACTTAAACATATCAGTTTGACGTGCCAAGTTGCAGATGGTCATGGTTCATTCCATTCTACCCTTTTTGGACAAGGGTGATTGGATGTGCTCAGTAGACCCTCAAGATGTGTGCTATCACATAAAGATGAACAGACAATCCAGAAGGTACTTGCGTTTCCGGCTGGGAGACGGTCATTACCAATTCTAGATGACTGGCTCATTTCTGCCCCAACCAGGCATCAACTGTTAAGGCAAAAGACCAGGTTCTACAGACATGTTCTTTTCTGGGGATAGCCATAAACTACAAAAATCTCAACTAGAGTCAACTCAGGGTTTAGAATTCATAGTCACTTCTCAACACAAAATCAACCATAGCTTCACTACCTCCTTCAAGAGTTCAGATAATAAGTTCACAGGACAGAAAAATAATCTGCAGTGCCAGGATTTCAGCCTGTTTGGTTCTTCAAGCTCTGGTTTCACTGGCAGCAGCTATAACTCTAGTACCATTAGCAAGATTTAACATGAGGATTTTACAGTAGATGTTGGCAACACAATGGTTGATACTCTACCAACCCATGTCAACTCCAGTGCAAATCACCCACAAATGCAAGAGAGAGATCTCAGGTGATGGGTTCAGTCTGACTAGGTTCTACAAGACCCATCCATTCATTCCCCCTCAGCCCAAGGCCATATTGACCATGGATGCTTCCTAGTTGGGGTGGGGATGGCATTATCTGGGGAAAACAGTGCCAGGCACTTGGTCCCCTGATGAGGCCAACTTGCATATCAGTGTGCTAGAGATGAGTGCAGTGCTTTTAGCATTGCAGGCACTTAATGATGCTCTCCCTTCAGGGACAGTTGCATTTCAAACAGACAATATGTCAGTAGTTTGGTACATCAACAAACAAGAAGGGACCAGAACTTACCCCTTGTGTCAAGAAGTGCTCAGGGTGTGGCATTGTGATCTCATCCAACCACTTTCTTATAGCAACGCATATTCCGGGGAAGTCTAACATGGTAGCAGCAGGCTGAGCAGGGGCATTCTTCTACCTCCTGAGTGGTCTCCCACCAAGAAGCTGACAGAAATGATTTTCCACTAGTGGGGCCAGCCTTGCAGCATCTTATTGCATCTCCCCTAAACAACAAATGCAGCAGCTACTTTGCCCTAATCCCCCCACAGGGGGAATCACCAAGGGATGCTCTACTTCACGATTGGCCCCCTGGTTTACTTTACGCTTATCCACCAATTCCATTAATTCTGCAATTCCTTCAGAAAGCTGCCATGTTGAAGAGCAAAGTCATCTTCATTACACCTTACTGGCCTCAACAGATTTGGTTACCCTTCCTTTTGCCTTACTTACTTCTCGAATCTTCGATTCTGGATCCAACTCCAGACCTCCTGTCTTATTTGACAGGCATGATCTATCGACATATACCAAACCTCAGACTTGACCGCCTGGTTTCTCCAATTCCATTAATAGCCAGACAACATATGCTCTCTTGCCCTGTCCGACATATGCTTTTATCTTTCCATAAACTTTCTACACGTAAACTCTACTCCAGCAAATGGAGAATGCTTGTGTACTGAGCACATCAAAATAATGTTGTTCCTTTTTCAGCTCCTATACATAACATCCTTGAATTTTTGGCCCTACTTTTTAAAGAAAGACCTAGTTCCTTGACAGTTAAGGTCAAATTAGCAGTAATATCGAATTTTCACGTTGGATTTGAAGCTCTGCAAAGCTTTTTTGCAAGGCACTCTTCTTTAAAGGCCTCCTGAAAAAGATCCTACTCCACTATGGGATCTGAATCTGGTACTGCAAGCACTTATCCATCCTCCCTTTGAACCAGCAGCTAGGTGTGACCTTAAATATCTCTTTTGGAAAACAATATTTCTAGTTGCCATTACTTCTGCCAGACAAACTTCTGTGATTCAAGCTTGTCCTCAATACCTCCATACTTAATCTTTAACAAGAATAGAGTTGCATTATGAACTAATGCTTTCATTCTCCATCAGGTGGTATCAGACTCTAATATCAATTAGTCCATTAATTTGCTAACAAGGGCGAATACGTTACACTTACTGGATATTAGACAATTAAGGTTTTACCTACATAGAATGAAAAACATCAGGAAAACTGACCAACTGTTTTTCATTTTCAGTAATAAAGCTGGGGAAGTCAGTTGCCAAAGTAACTTTAGCCAGATGGCTAACTGATTGATTGTATTTCTTTATTTATAACAAATTGGGAATTCCCCTATCAAAACAGTTACTAGCTCATTCAACTAGATCCATGGCAACTTCTTCAGCTTTCCAGTCTAGAGCATCCATGGATGTTATATGTGCAGCAGCAACTCGGGCTACTCCCCATTCCTTTGTTTCTCATTACAAATTGGATCTGGTCTCCAGAGGTAGAGCATCGTTTGCTTCAATGGTGCTCAGGAATATCCATCCTCGAGTCCACCCAGGATTGTAGGTAGCTGGGAACTGTGCTCTGTAAGTTGAGGACAGAATGAAAATTGACAACATCAGATAAAGAAGTTATGTACTCACCATAATGTTCCATCTGTGTTGTCCATTTTCATTCTTCCTCAACTCTCCACCCTCCAAACCCCATCCTATGAAAACTATTGGAAGAGTGAGTGGTTAGGGGACATCACTTCCCTGATATTGAGCTCCAGATCTAGTCTCTTCATTACATGATAGCTAATATTTCTTTCTGCTAAAGTCTGCAAACAAACTCTGAGGTACTTGGGGTGGTTGCATTCTGGGTAAGGGAGAAACTCGAGAGTTTTTGATTGCCACGAGTTTTAGCAATGGCAGAGTCCGATCCGAGGGATCGGATCCGAACCCATAAGATGAGGAAGAATGAAAATGGACAACACAGATGGAACATTATAGTGAGTACATAACTTCTCTTTATCTTACACCAAATCATAAAAAAAAGAAAAAAAAAATCTCCTTACTGAAATGAAATTATCTTCCAAGTATAATAGTTTATTCAATTCACATTTGTACTGAACCGTTATATACATTCCCCCAGCTATGTCCTCCCAAAAGTCTCTTTCTGAACCACCACACCTCCAATGTATGCATCTCTTTGTGGGAGCTTGTCAAGCCTTGTAGGGATATTAAACTATTTGGGCAAACATTTCCATGCAAAAATGCTATTTTTTTTATCTAATTGCATATATATGGATATGACGTTTCCCTGCATGGGTCATTTCTGTTGCCTTTATTTAATTGTTCACGCCATGCTATTTTTAATCTTGTAATATATTATCTTCTCAAATCAAACATTGCCTTATATGGTCTATTTTTTTTACTTTTTCTGGTCTTTTTGTTTCTGTTCTCTTTTATAAAATGTACCTCGTAGTATAGCATATTTACTAGTCAGCCTGTGCATGTTTTTCATCAAGCCTAACATTAGACCTGTGTATACAAGTTCATCTGAATTCAGTAAAACAAAAGTGTGTAGCTTTATCTCATTTTATTATGTTATCTCTCTCTATCATCTCCTCCCCATATCTGAGGCTTTTGTTATTTCTTTTCCAGTTGCATGTTACATTTTCTTGTGTCTTTCTTATTGCTGTATGTAGTATAGCCTGTTGATGTTCTTCTATTTTTCCAAGGTTTACCATTATTTAAAGTAAGGACCTGCTTATTCATTTATACACATATATATATATGTATGTATGTGTATGTGTATGTATATATTTGGGTGACAATCAGAAGGTCGAAGTGGGTTCGGTCAAACCCACTTCAGTTGAAGTCTGGAGGCGAACGGTGATGATGTTGCGGTACGAATCTTGCCCTCATCTCGACCCATGTTAAAGCATGTTCTGAGGTTTTATGGCAAGTCGTATTTCTACATTGTCAGAATTCAACATCTGATGGTAAACCTATATATCTGTATGTGTACAGATATATATATATATATATATATATATATATATATATATATATATATATATAAGGGTGAAAGTATTGGTGTTTACATTCTGTTCCTAAATCAGCCCAAATTCAGATGTGTGATTCAGATTCCTTAATTTCCCTCGTCTCTCAGTTAATATATATAAGCATATTGTTCAAAAAAAAAAACAGTGTGACCAAACCCATCTCGGTCACTTTTGCAGTATTGTTGGCACCCATTTGATTTCCATATTTTTATCTTAATTAGTCTTTTGAGTAATTTCTTCCCACCTTTCTTTACGTGCTTGTTCAACACCCCATTTCATCTAAATCCCCAAGTATTTAATCTTGTCATGACCCATCAAAATGAGGAAGATCTGTACCTCGTCATGTGCTTGCATATAATTCATTACTGTAGTATTTGTTTTTGCTTTGGTTTCTTTATGTACTACTATATTAGTAAAATATTTCATTTCATCAAATATTATTTTTGACATGTTCCAAACCGGTAAACTTTAATAGTATGTTGTGCAAAAAAAAGGATATTTTCTCATTAGTATTTCTCCATTTGTAGCCAGATTTATTTGATCACCTTTATGTCTCTGCCTAATTGCTCAAAATACAAAGCAGATACCCCTGCCTAAGTCTTCTTGTAAGACTGAATTCTTTAGACAGCTCAGCGTACTTCACTCTAGCTTGAGCTCATGTGTAGATGTTAAATATTAATATTGACCATGTTTGTGGAAAAACAACTGCTTCAGAAAATCATTTAATTCCCCAGCCTATTCTGTCAAAAAGTTTTTCAGCATCCAACCCTATTAATTTCCCAGCTTACAGTGTCAAAAAGTTTTTCAGCATCCAACCCTATTAACATTAATATATTAGTGATGTCCAGTGTGTTCTTTTCAGTCATAATGGTTCTGCTTATGTTGTCAAATGTTTACCTGCCTTCTGTAAACCCACACAGAATGATATCTTATTCTTGGCAGTATCTTTGTCATTATTTTTTAACAGAATCACCATAAAGACTTTGTTGTCATAATTTAGAATCAAGAGGATGTTTCCTCACCTTTGATATAACTATCACTATTGCTTTTTTCCCCAAGTCAAGATGCATGCCTGCACAGAAAAAAAAATATTCTTATAATGTACTAGCCATAAATGTTAAGTTGTCTATCTCGCCTTCATTCTTGCTGGATGGGTTCGGAGCCGACCTCGGCTCCGACTCGGCCACTCTAAAAGCTCGAGAGTTGGTTCCACCGGCTCGAGGCTCCCCTTATATCCCACAATGCTAGGCGAGAGTTACCCCAGATCTCGTTTGCCGCTACAGCTTCGAGGTTGGTTTTTCTACCGGTTCTTGGTGAGTGACTTTTCTTGTTGAAATTAGTCTTTCAAAACCCCTTTAATTTTAATATATTTACTTAATTCCCTTAGTTTAGAGTAAATTTTATCCCCTTCTAAAAAAATTTCCGTTTTTTTTTTCCCTCAAGAACCTTAGGTTCTTCCCTTGGGCCTACAGGCCTTTCCTTCCCTAGTGGAGTGTGTGTGTATTATTTTATTTTAAAATCCTAGTTACTGGTTTTATTATATTTTAACTTGACAGGGTGTAACTAGTGTGTTTGTGTGTGTGTTTGTGTACACCTGTTCAAAAAAATGTCTAAAGAAGCAAAGGTCTCCGGATTCAAGAAGTGTGATGCGTGCTGTCAGAAAATGTCTCTGACAGACGCTCACACTTCTTGTGTCTACTGTCTGGGGCCTTTGCACCTGCAGGACTCCTGTGCTGTGTGCCATGGCTTCAGCCCCAGGGTCCTGCAGGAAAGAAAGAATAAATTGATACTCAGAGGCTTACTCAAGCCAGAGGATTCCCTGTCTGTTTCAACAGGGAAGCCATCTAAGGCATCTAGGTCTTCGGCTCCGGCAACTGAGCCGAGACCTAAGGTTTCTCAACCTCTGCCTTCATCGGCTCCGGCTGGAGCCGATAAGTCTCAGTCCACAGTTTCTGTGGCTCCCTCGGCTCCGGCCGGAGCCGAGGTAGTAGAAGTTCCCGTGTCGGCTCCGACCAGACCTTCGGAGCCGACAACTAGGAAGAGGTCCAGGTCACCATCTCTTGGCTCCGTTCATTCGGCTCCAGGATCTCCCCTGCTGTCTGAACGGAGCCAAAGATCTCACTCCTCTAGGTCATCGAGGCTGTCGGATCATGACCTTCAGAGGGTAGTGAGTCGACTACTTAAGTCCGAGGCGCTGGCCCAGATGCTTCAGAGCCCGACTCATCAGTCGATGCCTGCCCCGGTCCATCAACATATTCCTCCTTCGACTCTCTTGAGCTCGGAGCCGGGTCGTGTCGGAACCGAGACTGTGTTAGCGTCGGAGCCGATACAATTGTCTTCGGCTCCGTCGTCGGCTCCGTTTTCTTCCTTGGAAGAATCTCGGCGCCGGACTTCCCTCGTCGGCTCCGAGGGGGTGAGTGGCATCGGACCCTTGTCCGACCCCCCTCTCCCTCTCGGTGCTTCGGCGCTGGTGAGTTCGGCTCCGACATCGGCCTCGGAGCCATCACTGTCGGTGCCGAGGGGGGTTCTTAGCTTCTCGGAGCGGGGACCTCTGGCTCTGCCTGACAGGGGTGCATTCGAGGTCATGCGGAGTGTGTTAGAGCCTGGCTCTACTCCACAGTCGGCTCCGTCCGCCCCTCCCTCTACGGTGCCTCAGGCTAAGTCGACTCACTCCCTCATCCCGGACCGCAGAGAGCCAACTCCTCAGGAACCCCCTGTGGGGATTTCATCCTCTTCCGAGGCCTCTCCTGATTTGGCAGAAGAGCCCCCTCGGAAGAGGAAGTGTAAGAGGAAACACATTGACTCACCTGAGTCCATCACATCAGACACAGATTTGGATGATTCTGAGGGTTCCCCCCGTTCCCCTTCTGAAGATGTCTCATTTGCAGACATTCTGGAGATCCTGAAACAGAGGGGAAATTGGCCAGCCCTCAACCCTTCGGAGGACGAATCTGTGTATCTTGAGGCGTTTGGCTCTCGTCCTTCCACCTCCTGGGTGTCCCCCTTCGACCCCTCATGCAGGTGGTTGCTAAGAAGGCATGGACGGCTCCTGATTCAGTGGACCCCACTCCCAGGAGACCCTCCAAGTTCATAACAGCTCCAGCAGACAAACAGTTTTAAACAAAAGGAGTTTCTGTGGATGCTATGGTGGTAGCTGCTGCCACTAAGAAGGAGCTAGCTGATCCTTCAGTACCTGTCCATCCACCTAACAAAGAATCTAGGTCCATGGACAGGTGCGGAAGCGGATGTTCTCGTCAGCGACATTTACCATGCGTTAAGCTGAACTACCTGTGCCATTTTACTCGTCTTCAAAGGGACTTGATCAAGGAAGCGAGTGAAATGTTAAAGGACCCTACAGCTGCGGGTTTCCAAGATAAGATGAACACGCAGCTGGCTACCCTTAACTCCATAACCAACTCCTCCATGCGCCTTCTTTCTTACGCGGCTGATGGAGCGAGCAGAGCCGCAGGGACAGGTGTGGCCTTACGTAGGCATGCCTGGATGCGGCTATGCAATTTTGCGGACCCCTTCAAGGCGTCTTTCACGAACTCCCGTTTGATGGATCATCCCTCTTTGGTCCTCAAGTGAAAGAAACCTTGACTAGGTGCGAGACTGATGGCAAGACCCTTTCTGCCGTCGGAGTCCGTTTTCTACTCCTTCCAGGCCTTACCCCAAAGGCCAGAAAGGTGGAACGATGTGGTTCCGTAAACAATCTCAAGGGACTTCGCCTGACGCACAGAGTCGTTTCCCCGCCAGAGGCAGAGGCGGAATAACAATGGTAGACGCCGCCCTAGGGGCAGGGGGTCCGCAGAACCAGGGCAATCGGAAGCCTTCCTGACAAGCCCTTTCAGCATCCCTGAGGTGTTGCCCGACTGCCCATCTTCGGAGGCAGTCGGGGGAAGATTGTCACTGTACCCAGAAGCCTGGCTATCCCTGACTCAAGACAAATGGGTACAGTCCATCATTTCGAAGGCTATTCTATCCCCTTTCTTCGCTTTCCAAATCAGTCAAAAATCCCTTCCAGATGTTCCACCCGCTCAAAGGGATCTAGCAGCTTTGGAGATCTCAAAACTGCTTGCAAAAAGAGCAATTCAGCCAGTTCCAGCAGACCAGCAAGGATCCGGAATCTACTCAAGGTTCTTTTTAGTTCCAAAGAAAACAGGGGACTGGAGACCAATCTTGGATCTCAGTATCTTGAACAGATCAGTCAAGAAAACAAGATTTCGGATGGTCACGCTGCAATCCATCCTTCCCTTTTGGGCAAAGGAAACTGGATGTGCTCTATAGACCTTCGGGATGCGTACTATCACATAAAAATGAACAGACGCTCCAGAAGATTCCTCCGCTTCAGGCTGGGAACCAGTCATTTTCAGTTCAGGGCCCTGCCCTTTGGTCTCACCACTGCCCCCCGGGTGTTTACCAAATGCATGGCAGTTGTAGCTTCTCACCTGAGACGACAAGGATTCCAGGTGTTTCCATATTTGGACGACTGGCTCCTCACAGCTCCCACCAAGCATCTCCTTCTGATGGCCAGAGATTACACTTTTCGCATTTGTCAAAAGCTGGGTATTTCAATAAATTGCGAAAAGTCTGTTTTGTCGCCTTGTCGTACTATTACCTACATAGGCGCAAATCTAGATACAATAAACATGTCTGCAAGACTAACACATCAGAGAATAACAGACATTCACAAATTGGTATCACTCCTTTTCAACAACAACAGAATCAAAGCCAGGTTAGTTCTGAAGGTGTTGGGAATTATGGCAGCGGCCATACCTCTGCTTCCGTTAGCCAGATACCACATGCGAATCCTTCAATGGATGCTCTTTACTCAATGGTCATACCAGCAACTTCCAATGTCTCACACCATTATGATCACGCAAGCGTGCAAAAATCATCTCATGTGGTGGATGTCTTCCCCCCAGCTCTTGTCGGGAAGACCCTTTGTTCCACCTCCTCCGGTTGCTACTCTAACAACGGATGCCTCCCTGATCGGGTGGGGGGGGCATTATCAGGGCAGGACGGTCCAGGGCACATGGCAACCAAACGAGTGCCACTTGCACATAAATGTTCTGGAGATGAGAGCAGTGCTTTTAGCGTTGCAAGCCCTTCAAGACTCTCTTCCCTTGGGAACGATTGCAATCCAGACAGACAATATGTCTGTAGTGTGGTACATCAACAAACAAGGCGGAACCAGATCTTACCCCCTGTGTCGAGAAGCACTCAGACTGTGGCAATGGGCGATTTCTTCTCAGTGTTTTCTGATAGCAACGCACATCCCCGGGAAGTCCAATCAAATTGCGGACAAGTTGAGCAGAGCTATACTCATGCCTCACGAGTGGTCTCTGAAAGACTCTGTAGTGAGAGAAATTTTTCTCAAGTGGGGTCAGCCTTGCTGCGATCTTTTTGCTACTCCCCAAAACAGCAAGTGCAGAGAATATTTCACTCTATTCCCTTTACCAGGCCAACCCAGCAGAGACGCTCTAGTCCAAGTTTGGCCCCGGGGACTTCTGTATGCATTTCCTCCTTTCCCACTGATCTCTCAAGTAATACAGAAAGCTATCGCTCAGAAGGCCTCATTGATCCTCATTGCTCCTTACTGGCCTCGACAAGTGTGGTTCCCCTTTCTACATCGTTTTCTCTTGGAGCAACCATGGAATCTGGACCTAGTTCCAGATCTTTTGATCCATCAGTCGGGTCAGTTTCATCGCTCCCTCCCCTCTCTGAACCTCACTGCTTGGTTCCTCCAGTTCCAACCTTAGCCAGGCTTCCTCAATTATCTCACTCTGTTAGAGATATTTTGATAGCTTCCCATAAATCTTCCACTCGAAAGATTTATTTGAGTAAGTGGAAACGCTTCACATATTGGGCTCAAGGAAAGGACATAGATCCTTTCACTGCTTCCATCCAACTAGTCCTCGATTTTCTAGCTGAACTCTTCCATGCAGGTTCATCCCCCTCTACACTTAAAGTTCAATTGGCAGCTATTTCTAACTTTCATGTGGGTATTTCTGAATCTGCCCTAATGTCCCACAAGCTCTGCAAAGCCTTTTTGAAAGGAGTTTTTCTTCTCAGACCTCCTATAAGAAATCCTCCTTCTCCTTGGGACCTAAATTTAGTTCTTGCTTCTTTGATTCTTCCCCCTTTCGAACCTGCAGTCTCCTGTTCTTTAAAATTATTATCATGGAAAACTCTTTTCTGGTAGCTATTACATCAGCTAGAAGAGTTTCAGAGCTTCAAGCACTCAGCTGTCGTCCTCCTTATCTTTTGTTTCATAAGGACAGAGTATCCTTACGAACTAACCCGTCCTTTTTGCCTAAAGTGGTCTCGACGTCAAATCTGAATCAAACCATTGATCTACCGGTCTTTTTTCCAGAATACTCCAATAGGTCTGAACAAAAATTACACTGCCTGGATGTTCACCGTCAATTGAGGTACTACTTGGATAGAACTAAACAGTTCAGAAAATCTGATCAGCTGTTTGTCTCCTATGCGGAGAGCAGAAAGGGACTTTCAGTTTCAAAGGTATCATTATCCAGATGGCTAACATCTTTGATTTCCCTTGTATATGAAATTAGACATCAAAAGCTGCCTGATAAACCTAAGGCTCATTCCACCAGAGCTTTGGCTACTTCTTTAGCCTTCCAAGACAGACTGCCTATCGACACCATTTGTGCAGCGGCTACTTGGGCTACTCCTCACACTTTCATTTCTCATTATAAGTTGGATTTAGCTTCTAGGCATAGAGCTAACTTTGGTTCCACTGTTCTCAGGAGTTTGTTCCGTTAGGCCACCCGGGACAAGGTGCTAGGGATGCGGTCCCATCCAGCAAGAATGAAGGCGAGATAGACAACTTAACATATAGAAGTTATGTTCTTACCATAACGTTCCATGTTAGTTGTCTTCTTCTCGCCTTCTTCTTGCGTCCCACCCTCCTTCCCCCTGGCCTGGACAGACCTAGAGGAGTTCTGATTGTGACCTCTCTTTCTACCACCTCTTTCTTAGACATATGCTGTTATGCATATTTCCTGGTTCAGGATGTAGGTCACCCTTCTTTCTTCCTGTTGTTAGAGGTGGATTCTGTTTTACAGTTATTCTGTTACTATTATAAGCTGGGGTTAGCTTACAAACGAGATCTGAGGTAACTCTCGCCTAGCATTGTGGGATATAAGGGGAGCCTCGAGCCGGTGGAACCAACTCTCGAGCTTTTAGAGTGGCCGAGTCGGAGCCAAGGTCGGCTCCGAACCCATCCAGCAAGAAGAAGGCGAGAAGAAGACAACTAACATGGAACGTTATGGTAAGAACATAACTTCTATTTTTATTTCTTTCCCTTCATTTTCCACATTTCTAATGGAATTCTATCACTTCCAGGGGGGCTTTCCTGTATTCTGGTTTCTTGTTACTTCAATTTCATTCTCCTTTATTTTTGGTTTTAATACCCCTTTTTCTTCTGTTAACTGAGAAAATAGTAGTTGCATCAACCATGTTACCATTTCAACTAGGTTGCTCTTAACCAGTACATTTTGTCTATATAGTGTACTACAATAATTTACCGTTAACATTCAAAATGTTTCCTGGATCCACTTCTCATAATTCCTGATTTTAATTATCTTATTTAGAGGCTTTTGCTGCCTCATACTTTGAGCCAGCAATTTGTTGCTCTAAGGTTATCTAAAATAGTTAATCTGATGTTGATTTTCATTTATTCTTCAGCCATTGGGTTTGATTCTGATCTGACTTGGCCGATAGTATAGCTCTTGGCCAATTAAAACTCTCGAGCTCCTCTCTACCCCCTAATGCACCATCCCCTAACATACCTCAGATCTCATATGCCGCTTTCACATATAGATGTGGTCAGCTTGCTCTTGAGCATATTTTGAGATAAGTGAATTTTATTCTTAAAACCTCTTTTTCCCCTAAATAAGTCTCTCTCTCTCTCTCTCTCTCTCTATATATATATATATATATATATATATATATATGTTTAATGTGTGAGTGTGTGTGTATATACGTGTGTGTATGTGTGTGTGTGTGTGTGTGTGTGTATATATATATATATATATATATATATATAGATATAGATATAGATATATGGATATATGGGTCTACGTTACTTGATCGAAATTTCACAATCTCGAACAAGAAACGCAGAAACCCACTTAAGCGAAAGTGCACTTTTGCAAAAGCCAATTCAAAACAAACTACTTTAAACACTTTTTTGCAGGGAAGTAAACCCTACCTCTGAGATCGCACTACAGTGGGGAAAAGGATGTATTTCCTTATCCCCACTGTAATGTGCTTAGGTGAATCGGCTTTTGCAAAAGTGCACGTTTGCTTAAGTGGGTTCAATCTTCTGTTTGTCAAAAAAGTGAGTTTTCGACAAACAGAAGTAGACCCATATTTATTTATATATATATATATATATATATATATATATATATATATATATATATATATATATACACACACACACACACGCACACACACACACACACACACACACACACACACACACACACACACACACACACACACACACACACACACACACACACACACACACATACATATATTTCTATATATATTTATATACACACACACACACATTTATTACTTTCACATTTGTGTACTCTTTAGTACCATTGTTGGTACTCGTTTCCCCCTTTTGACCTTTTCCTCCTTACCTAAAAAAAACTACATAAATAACTACTTCTGTTTGTTAAATGATGTAGTTTAGCAAGTCTCGCAAACCTCCAAAAGGAGGATTGGTTTAGGAAGTCAAGCTCTACTAAAAGATGTCCCAGCTGAGTGGATGGGATGGTTGAGGGTTCATCTATTCCACTCTGTGTAGAGAAAACGGAGTGTCCCTTGTGTAAAACAGCTGATTAAATGGACTAGTGGGTTCTTTCAGTTAAGTCTAAATGTAGTAGTTGTGGGAAAAGGTTGTAATTTATTCAGTTAAGATTTTTAGTAAGTTTTTTCTTATAAAAGCTTGCTATTGTCCTAGCCAGTCTCAGGACAGTTTTAGGATGTTGGTCTTCTTTCAATGCTTTTTCACAGTGGTGAAAGCAATGAATCTGTGGGAAACAAAACCTTTCAGTTTATTCAGTTGGCTCGGTTTATAAGGCTTTCATTAAGAACAGAAAAAGTATCTTATCTGTGCAGTCTCAGTGTAGTACACAGATGCTGGTTTTCTTTAAAGTGCTATATTCATTCTCAGTTATGGATCATCCCGAGGAGTCATTCTAAAAGCTAGCTTTATTCTTCTCTGGTCTCAGGTCAGGTTTAGAATGTTGGTCTTCTTTAAAATGCTTTTCCACGCTGGTGAAAAGCAATGTACCTGTGGGAATTAAAAAACACTCCATTTATTTAGTCGGTTGCATTAATAAGGCTTCTGTTTAGTCCAGAAAAGTGTCGATCTACGCAGTCTCAGTAGAGCACACGGATGCTGTTTTTGTTTAGAATGCTTTATTCAGTCTCTGTTATGCATCATCTGAAGATGTCTGAAAAAGGATTTAAAAAATGTAAACAATGCAGCCATAAGCTTTCTCATTCTGATGCCCATGACCTTTGCGTCTACGGTTTGGGCCCTATCTTAATATTGATTGTGAGACATATAAAAGTTTTAATCTGAGTGCTTTAGCGGATAGGAGAAATGAATTAATATTAAAAGGGTTACTTCTGATCTCTTTTTTTAGAAGCTATATCTGAGCCCACCCCCCCAAAAAAACATCTTCCAAGGATGCTGATAAAAAGTCTCTGTAGAAGTCTGTTTTTTACACTCCATTTTCTATAGAGCCTCCTCTCAAAAAGTCCAGATCTGGTCTGAAGCTGTCCAGCTCCAAGATGTCTTCTACATCTCCTAAAATGGCTTTGGATCAGGGCACTTCACCTCCAAAGATTCTTCTTTGGTTTCGATACTCCCCAACAATTGACGCATTTTCTTCAAGACTTCTGCCTCCCTTCTTCAAGAGAGAGCGGTCCAAGTCCCCATCCATTGCTTCATCTCTTTCTTCCAGGAGTCTCACTGAAACCGACATGGATAGAATGATGAGAAAGTTTCTCTTTGTACAAATACAGATTCTCCTAGCTCCAACCTTTTCTGGTCAGGAAGCCTTAAGTCTCTGTCCCTCAGAGCCTCACCCCTGGAAAGCTCAGCTCTGGCATTTGCCTTGAGTGGATTGCCTTTGTGGCAGATGGACCAGGTGGTACAGAAACATGGTTTCTCATTTCTTTTGGCTTCTTTCTCCCTGGGTCAGTCTGCCTTCAAGGTAGCAGAGAGAGTGTTCTCTGCTTTGGCAAGACAGAGGGTCTCTCCCCCTTGGATTTACCTTCTACGTCCCATGTGTATATGCACAAAGAGCCTCAACATTCAACTCCAGAAGGACAGCCAGTCCAAACCTCCAGTCTACCCAGAAAGGCATTACCCTGTTTTCCGACAATTCCCCTGGAATGGTAGGTAGTAGTTAGTACCCCATTAGGGAAAGTGCAAAAGCAGGCAGTTAGATTCCTCTCAGGAATATATCGTGGAAGACACAGATTTCGATGAAGGGGAAGAGTCTCCCTGATCACCACCTGAAAACATCTCATTTGGAAACATTCTGGAGATCCTCAAGCCACGGGGTGGTTGGTCCTCCCAAAATCCTTCCCTGGAGGAATCAGTGTTTCTGGAGGTGTTCGGATCGGGCCCATCTACCTCCTGGGTAACTCTGCCCACTGACGAGCTCATTGGTTTGATCTCTCAGTGGGCATGGAAGGAACCTGATGCGGTTGAACCCATCCCCAAGAGATCAGACCAAATTCTGGCATCTCTGACAGGAAGGGAACACTGGAGTAATGGAGTGACTATAGATGCCACAGTCATGGTGGCAGCCATGAAGAAGGAGCTTGCAGAACAAAATTCCTCTGTCCATCCTCCTAATAGAAAGCCCAGGGCTTTGGACAGATTTGGGACGCATGTCTATGCTTCATCATCATTTGCTCTTAAGTCACTGAACTACCTGGCACATTTTACAAGGTTACAAAGAGATTTGATTAAAGAATTGTCATATACTGTTTCAGGGTCCAGTACTGTAGAGGCTTAAGCTACGGTAACTTCACAGTTGGCAACCCTTCAGTCCATCTCAAACTTGTACATGAGGCTCATCTCTGATGCAGCTAAGGGTACCTCAAGGGTGGTGGGTTCAGGCAGCTCAATAAGGAGACTTGCCTGAATACACTTGTGTGATTTTTGTGGAGCCCATAAAGTCCTCTTTCGTCAATGCTCGTTTTGACAGATCTTCCTTATTTGGCCCAAAAGTGAGGAACACACTCTCCAAGTGTGAGAAGGATGGAAAGATTCTCTGTGCTGTAGGAGTACAATTTTTTGGTCCCCCACAAAGGACCTTTTCTAGGAACGAGTGCAGGGGATGAAAGATGTGAATCAAAAAGTCTCAGGGTTCTTTCCAAGATCCACGTGGAGATGGTTCCCCCAGAGGCAGAGGGGGGAACACTAGTGGAAGACATCACCCATATGGCAGAGGTGGTCCGCAAAATCAAGGGTCTGGGAACTCTGATCTCCTTCTCTGCCAGACCATACCAGCTCCCCTGAAAGGAGGCCCGATTGTTCACCTCTGGAGACAATCAGGTGTCACTTATCCCTGCACCAGACAGCCTGGCTTGATGTCACAAAAGATACGTGGGTGCAGAGAATGATTTCCAGAGGTTATGTAATTCCTTTTTCCCTTCCACCTCCATCCTCTCAGAGGTCTCCTGATGTTCCATCCAATCAGAGAAAAGAAACAGCACTAGAAATACAAAAGTTGCTACAGAAGAGAGTTATCCAGGAAGTCCCACAAGACCAAAAAGGATCTGGAACTTACTCAATATTCTTTTTAATGCCAAAGAAGACGAGGGACTGGACACCAATTCTGGATCTCAGCAACTTAAAAAATCAGTTTGACACTCGGTTTTGGATGGTCACAGTTCAGTCCATACTGCCTTTTCTAGGCAAGGATAATTGGATGTGACTGATAGACCTTCAAGATGTGTACTATCACTTAAAAATGAACAGGTGGTCAAGAAGATTTTTATGCTTCTAGCTTAGAACCAGTCATTACCAATACAGAGTTCTGCCCTTTGGTCTCATCACAGCCCCTAGGGTGTTTACCAAATGCATGGCAATGGTGGCAGGTCACTTGAGACTGCAGGGATTCCGGCTGTTACCTTATTTAGGTGTCTGGCTCATTACCACTCTGACCAGGCAACTACTCATAATAGCAGGAACCCAGGTACTCCAAACTTGCTCCCTTCTGAGATTCACAATAAACTACCACAAATCTCAGTTGCTTCCATTACAAACTCTGGAATTCATAGGAATACAGTATCTGTCACAGCCTCACTTCTGATAAATAGAGCTCAAACCTTGAGGTTCCAAGTTGCAGAAATTATTTACAACACCAACATTTCAGCTCAACTAATTCTTCAAACATCGGGGTCAGTCTTAGCAGCCATAATTCTTGTTCCCCTAGCAAGATATATGAGAATTCTCCAATGGATGCTAGCATCCCAATGGTCAAGTCTTTATCAGAAGATGTCAGTTCAAATAAGGATCACACAGACATGCAAGAAGTATCTTTGGTGGTCGGTAAGGTCAGACCAGCTATTACAAGGCTGTCCATTCATTCTCCCTCAACCCAAAGCCATAGTGACCATGGACACTTCCCATATTGGGTGGGGCGCACTTCCTGGGGAAAACAGTCCAAGGCACTTAGTCTCCTGAAGAGGACAATTTGCATATAAATGTCCTGGAGATAACAACAGTGCTATTAGTGTTGTAAGCTTTTCTGGATGCTTTACCTCTGGGAATAATTGCGATCCAAATGGACAGTATGCCAGTAGCTTGGTACATCAATAAGCAAGGAGAAACCAGGTGTTATCTCTTGTGTCGAGAAGCCCTCAGATTGTGGCAGTGAACAATCTCGTCCAACTACTTTCTGATAGCAGTGCACATTCTGTGGAAGTCCAGTCTGATAGACAAATTGAGCAGGTCCGTTCTTCTATCTCACGAGTGGTTTCTCAATAAAAAAGTGATGGAAGCAATTTTCCATTAGTGGGGCCAGCCGTGCTGTGATCTTTTGCATCTCCCCTACACAACAAATGCAGCAGTTTATTTGCCCTAATCCCCCCAATAGGGGAATCATCGAGGGATGCTCTGCTCCAAGATTGGCTCTCTGGTCTTCTTTATGCTTATCCACCAATTATTGGTATTATGCAATAAATTTTTTTTATATATTTTAAACTATGGTCCTATTATAAGTATGCTTGAATTTTTATGTAATAAAATTTATATATATATATATATATATATATATATATATATATATATATATATATATTTATGTGTTGATGAAATATATGGTATGTACTTTTAAATTTTGATTGGAGTGTATCATGTGACTGTGACTTGAGTGCTATTTAAGTGCTGTGTTTTACTGTGCATTTTATATACCTGATGAAGCTAATGTAGTGAAAGCGCTTGTGTTTTGTGCACATACAGTAAAGTTTCTGAAATGGATACCGTGGTCGTGTCTGTGTCAGCTTCTTTTTGGATTTATGGACTTTTGTTTCTTCATGACGCAGAATTTGAGCCTTTGTTAGTGGTAACTTTTTTGTTCTCTAAAGTTGAATATATGTTGCACTTACTAGACATCTACATTTTTACTTACACAGAACAAAAGACTTTAGAAAATCTTTTGCAGTTAACAAATTGGGCAAGCCTGTTTCAAAAGTGGCATTGACAAGATGGATTACGAATTGCATAACCTTTGTCTATTATAAATCTGGCATTCCATTACCAAATACTTTGAAAGCTAACTCTACAAGATCTATGGCAACCTCGTCAGTATTTTTATCCAACTATTCAATGGATTACATATATGCAGATGCTGCTTGGGTTAATCCTCATACTTTTATTACTCATTACATAGTGGATCTGGTCTCGAGGGGCAGAGCAGCCTTTGGTTTTACCGTGCTCAGGAATATCCTTTCTTATAGCCCACCTGGGATATAAGGTAGCTGGGGACTCTGTCCCAATGGTTGAAGAATGAAGAAAAATTGACCACATCAGATAAAGAAATTATGTACTTAACGTTCCATCTGTGTTGTCCCTTTTCATTCTTTCTCAACTTCCCACCCACCAACCCCCCCAACCCTTGTCATCGTAGACGTCTGGAAGAATGAGATGCTATAAACACACCACATTTGTAATCAAGTTAAATTATCTCAATACTTTGCAAGCACTTTACTATTTAGATTGAAATCTAATAACATTTTACCTTAAATGTTCAGTCTACCCAATCATTAAGTGTCTTATTTTCAAAAGAAATCCTGCAAAATGCCAGTGTTTCACAGTTGACTTTTACTTGCTTACAACTCTTAGCTTGTATTGGTGCCTGCTCTGACATTGTCACCAGATATGTTCTCATGGTTCATACTATGTTACAATATTCTGTCAGTATGTAACGTCTGTCTAATCTTGCACAAGTATTGTGCTTCACTGAAGCAATGTGTATATTTCACTTCATTCTCTTATTTTCATTATATAACTGAGCCCAAATAAATGCATATATTTCTGTAAATATCTGCCTTCAGATGATCTTCTGTGATAATATTGACCCTTCAGGGATGTCTTCCTTATTTTTTTTAGTGTTCCACTCTACAGCCTATACTATACTTCCTTGGTGAAAGGCTATAGCTTGTCACATAATATTCTTTGTCTTGTCTAGATGCTTTTACTGGAATGTATACTACAGCTAGTATAATTTTCTTACCCTGCCAGTAAGCTGTTATCATTATAAATCTTCCCTGCCTAGCCTTCATTTTTTCTTCAATCTTTTTTCTGATATCCTTTTTAATTAATATTAAGAACCCTTCAGTTCCCCATCTTTCTGTTCTAGCAAGGAAAATCTCCATCCCATTTTTTGGTACTTTACTTTCATATCCTTTATCATTCAGCATTTCTTGTAATAATATAACTTATCTTTCATATTCTTATAGTTTCATAGGTAGGTACTAGGCTATTGGCCCTAGGGCTTATATAAGCTTAGACAAAAGGTAACACTGGCTTTCGCCACTCAAGAAAATTATTTTCCTGTGCCCTTATTGAGCAGTGCCACAGAATTGATCCCCGGGGTGAATTTCCTATCTCCCATCCAATCATCAAGATTTTTCTTGAAGACTGCTAATGAGGAGCTTTGTTTGATATAGATAGGTAGTTTGTTCCAGAGTATGGGAAGTGTCTAGGACAGGAATCTATCCCTCCAGCATGTTCTGTTTATTGTGGTGACAAGATTTAGGTCCCTAGAGTGTGTAGCTCGGAGGGATTGGGATTTCTTTAAGTGGAGCATGTCCAACAGCTCTGGGTTTGACATAGCTTTGTATGTTGGGCAGAGATCACCTCTGAGTAGGCGATATGTGATGGAGTAAAGCTGGAGTTTTTTGAGACGGTCTGTGTAGAGCATCTGCTTGAGGCCGGTAATCCTCTTTGTGAGGTTTTTATGCGGCCTTTCCAGGTGTTGTAGATGTCTTGTGAGGTACATACCAAAAGGGGTGTTGCACTCTATAATGGGTCTAATGAATGACAAGTAGAGGGAAACAATGACCTCTTTTTTCCTGGATGAGAATCCTTTTGTGATGAGGTGTGCCACGTAGAAGGATTTCCTGACTACTGTGGCAATGTGATTATCAAAGGAGAGACTTTATAATTAAGGGACATTTCTTATAACATTATGCATTGTTATTGCAAATATAGGTCAGTAGCTTGTGCTGATTTTTCCTATCCAGTAGCCCCATTAACATTCCAAACTAGTTAAGGCAAACTGTAACATTGTAAAGCTTATTTTTGATCATTTGTCAATTTTCATTCTTCGTCAGCAATTAGGATCAGATCCAACTCAGCCATTATTTTCAGCTTCTGGCCACTATCAAATTGTCAAGCTTCTCCTTTACCCATAGTGCTCTGTCACCTGACATACTCCAGATCTCTTTTGCCGCTTTTACATTTGGATGCGGTCACTGTAAACTCTCGAGCTTAGTGTTCAAAATTAGAGATAAGTCGTTATTATATTATTATTTCACTAATTGCTTTCTATTGTAGTGTATTTCCTCCCTTAATACACTTTAGTGTAATTGTTGGTAATTTGTTTTTCTCCAGCTATCCCCTTTTGCACGCTAGTGTAGTCTTCGATACCATTGTTGATAGCTCATTTCATTTTTCCTTTTCTATGTACAAAAAAAAAAAAAAAAAGAGTGAGAAAGGTTTTATTTTCTTTTTCTCCTGCCTGTAAAAATGTCTGAAAAATCATCTTGTTTTAAAAAGTGCCAGAAGTCTGGTCAAAAGTTACCTCTCTCTGATGCTCATAGGTTGGTACTAGGCTATCAGCCCTAGGGGCCTATACAAGCCTAGCAATTCCATCCTTTGTGCATTTTCATAGGTTGGTACTAGGCTATCGGCCCTAGGGCCTATACAAGCCTAGCAATTCCATCCCTTGTGCATTTATTGTCTTGGCCCTGAACATCTTCAAAAAGATTGTGATGTATGTAAATCTTCTAATCCTTGGGCCATTGTAGACTACATGAACAATCTGATTTTAATAGGCTTGCTTCCTTCATCCTTCTCAGAGGCTGTATTTGGGGCTCAACCCCAAATGTGTGTCCAAGGACAATCCAGAAAGCCTTTGAATCCGTCAGGCTTCTCCACCCCTTCCTGGTATCTGATGGTAGAGCCTTCAAGAAAGAAATATAAAAAAACTGGATCCAAAGACTGCTCTTTCACCAAAGCTTTCATAAGACACCAAATTGGCTTGCTTGGAACCTGGATTATCAGATTCAAAGCCTTTATCTAGGACCAGACAGTCTCCCTCCATTGATCCGCTACCCTCTCAGGTCCAGTCTCCATATTTAGAATCTGCCCAGCATTCCAAGTCTCCCTCTATGGCCTCATCATTTTATTCCTCCAGAATTATGACCAAAGCCAATTTAGATAGATTGATGTGGGAGCTTTTCTAAGTGCAGGTTCAGATGGGAGTTCTTCCGGCTCCTGTCCCTTCGGGTCAGGAAGCCCTCCTCAGTTCTGCACCAACAATCTTTGCTCCTTCTCTGATCTGCTCATGGTTTCAGAGCCCTTGGATCGGAGTTTTCCAGTAGTGTCTGGTCAGATCCGAAGACCATGGTATCTGTGGCTTTGAAGCCTTCTTTGAGTGCCCCAACTCAGAATGTGTTGGAGCCAGATGACTGTCTGAGCTGAAGCAACACTGTTGGATTTGAGGTGTTGGAGTCGACTCCAAAGTTACCAGAACCATCTCTTCCCTTTGGAAATTTGGCATTAGATAGCTCAGCTCCAACCTCTGCCTCAGGTGGACTGCCTTCAGGACAATGGAGCCAGTGGGGCGGAAGCTTGGCTTTTTGGCTCTATTGACTTCCTTCTTTCTGGGGCATTCTGCTTTCAAGGTAGTGGAGGGAGTGTTTCTGCAGGACAGACAGTTCTGCCCTCCCGGATCTCCCTGCTGGATCCTGTATGTCTCTGTACCTTGAGCCTCATCACTCTAGTCTGCAGGGACAGCTAACTCAAAGACTCCAGGCTACCCAGCAGGGTAATACCATTTCTTCCGATAGTTCTCTGGAGCACCCCACTGAAGAAGTGTCTAGGAAAAGAAAGTGCAAGAGGGGAGGAAGTTAGACTCCCCTCAGGAGTTAGTCACTGAAGATATAGATATTGATCTAGGGGATGGGCCCTCCCCCCCAAGGTCACCACCCAGTGACGTTTCATTTGGAAACATTCTAGAGATTCTTAAGCAGAGGGGTGGTTGGTCTACTGATAACTTTTCCCAACAGGAATTGGTATTCCTGGAGTTCTTTGGGTCTGGCCTGTCTACCTCCTGGGCAACTCCACCCACTGATGAGCTCAATTACTTGATCTCTAGGTTGGAGTGGAAGGAGCCAGACATGTTTGAGACATTCCCCAAGGGACCAGACCAGATTTTAGTACCATGTTAAGGAAAGGAATTTTGGAGCAAGAGAGTGCTGGTAGATGCCGTGGTCAGGAAGCATCTTGCAAACAGAGTTCTAATGTCCACCTCCCAACAGGGAGTCAAGGGCATTGGACCGATTTGGGAAACGTGTTTATGATTCAGTGACATTTACACTCAGATCACTGAATTATTTGGCACATTTCTCTAGACTGCATAGAGATTTGATAAGGAACTCTCCAAATCCCTCACCAGGACCAGTATTTCTGTGGCCTCGCAGTTGGTTACCCTACAGTTGATTACTAATTCATCCATGAGGCTTATTTCACATGCAGCTGAAGGCACCTCAAGGGCTGTGGGTACAGGCTTTTCCAATCAGTGGCATGCCTGAAATCAGTTGCTTCTTCCTTTGTCAGTGCACCTTTTGATAGAACTTCTGTGCTTGGCCCTAAGGTAAAGGACACATTATGTAGGTAAGAGCAAGATGGAAAAACTCTCTCTCTGCTGTGGGAATATATTTTTCAGCACCTCAAAGAACCTATTCCAGGAATCAATGAGGAGGTTGGAAAATGTGGTTCAGAAAATCCCAGGGTCCATTCCAAGATCCATGTGAAGATGGTTCCCCTGGGGGCAGCGGGGTGAACATGAATGGGAGATGCTGCCCATGCAGCAGAAGAGGCCTGTAGTCCCAGGGGTCCAGAGATCCCATCTCTGACAGACTATACCAGTGCTAATGAAAGGAAATCTTATTGTCCACCTCTGGAGGCAGTCAGGGGTCATTTATCCCTGCACCAGAGAGCCTTGCAGACATTACGAAAGATATATGGGTGCAGAAGATTATTTCCAGAGGTTATTTAATTCCCTTTTCTCTGAAAACGGGACTGGAGACCAATTTTGGACCTCAGCAGTCTGAACAGATAGGTCCAGTGTACCGAATTCTGGATGGTCACGATTCAGTACAATTTGTCTTTCTTCCACAAGGACAACTGGATGTGCTCAATAGATCTTCAGAATGCATACTATCACATAAAAATTAGCAGGCACTCCAGGAGATTCCTACGCTTCTGGCTGGGAGCCAGTCATTACCAGTTCAGAGCTCTGCCCTTTGGTCTTACCATAGCCCCCAGGGTGTTAACAAATCCATGGCAGTGGTGGCAGCTCACTTGAGACTGCAGGGATTGAGAGTCTTACCATATTTGGGTGACTCCCCAGTAAGGAAACCTCCTTAAAAAACTTCTCCAAAGCTAACTTCATGCTGCTGAAGTCAGAAGTGACAAACTTCACAACACCTACACAGACAGGATCTGGAAGTTCGACTGCAGAATCCTACACTAAGGCACTGTACGGGCACATCCACTCGTGCATGAATCGTGCCATCCCAGATAGAACCGAGATGCTTGTCTCCAAAAAAAGGAAGCCAATCTGGTGGTCCCCTGCTATAAACAAACTATACAACAGAAGGAAGAAACTGTTGCAGAAAAGAGGAAAATCCCAATGCAAAAAACTCCCTCACCAGCCTCAGTAAGAAGCTGAGATCCCTCATAAAATCCTCAAAAGCTAGTTAAGAAAATAAAATTGCCAAAGATTCCAAAGACAATCACAAGGCATTCTATAGTTATGTCAAGAATCTAAATGGCAATGCTCAGATCTGCTCTGAGCTACAACAGAGTGGCATTAAATATACTGATCCCAAGGATATTGCCAATATCCTGGCAGATCACTTTAGCGCCAACTTCACCCCCCTCTCACCCCCTAAAGGGCCCATCTCAATACCAAAAAATTGCCAAATTCCGATAATCACGGCCACACAGGTAGAAACCGCACTCTCCAAAGCTAAGAATACTGCATCCATGGGACCAGATGACATCCCAGGCTGTGTACTACATGAACTACAAAATGAAATGGTACCTCGCCTAAGTGTCATGTTTAATCATAGCCTCACCTCAGGCTTTGTGCCCACTGAGTGGCGCACAGCTACAGTTATCCCACTCCACAAGGGAGGATCCACCTTGGATCCCAGGAACTACCGTTCCATTAGTCTGACAAGCCTGATCTGCAAGGGCATGCAACACATTATCATGGAACTTATAAACAAAGGCATTGGCAACCTTCAAACATTGGACCCCACCCAGTTTGGGTTTGTGAAGGGCCGATCTTGTCTCCTGAATCTGATTGACTTCTTCAAATTAGTCTCCAGAGCTGTGGACGAGGGAAAGGTGGTTCACACAACCTATCTGGACCTCGCCAAGGCCTTCGACACCATCCCCCACTCTGGAATCATAGATAAACTTACTAAGCTGGGCATAAATTCCTACATCACTTGATGGGTTGCCAACTGGCTTACTGACAGAACCCAGACTGTAAAAGTAGCCAACTCCAAATCCAGCTCCAGATAAGTGGAGTACCTCAGGGTTCAGTCCTGGGACCACTCTTGTTTGGCATCTAATTCTCTGAAGTACAGGCCAACACTAAGGGACTCTGGCTAACAAAGTTTGCAGATGACTGCAAACTGGGAGCCATTATTGAATCCCCAAATGATGTGGATATTCTGCAAAAAGGCCTTACAGAAACAGATGCTTGGTGCCAGCGCCATGGGCTCAAGCTTATTGTCAAGAAATGTATAGTTATACCCTTTGGAAAAAAACATGTACCCATGAATTACCACATAGGTGGCAGGACGCTAAACATCGAAAGTGTGATGAGAGACTTAGGGACACAGGTGGACAGTGGTCTCACTTTCGATAACCACATTACCACAACAGTCAGGAAATCCTTCTATGTGGCACAACTCATCACTAAGGGCTTTTCATCCAGAAAAAAGGAGGTCATTGTCCCACTGTACTCATCCCTCATTAGACCCATTATAGAGTGTATAATGCCCCGTTTGGTATGTAGATCACAAGACATCTGCAACAGCTGGAAAGGCCACAGAAATATGTCACTAAAAGAATCACAGGCCTAAAGCAGATGCCATATGCTGACCATCTAAAAAAACTCTAACTATACTCTGTGGCATATCTCTGCTTAACATACAAGGCCATGTCAAACCCTGAGCTGTTGGACATGCTCCACTTAAAGAAATCCCAATCCCTCAGAGCCACACGCTCCAGGGATCTAAACCTTGTCATAACAATGAAAAAAACATGCTGGAGGGATAGGTTCCTGACCCAGAGACTCCCGATACTCTGGAATAGACTGCCCATACATGTCAAGCAGAGTGCCTCATTGGCCCTCTTCAGAAGGAACCTTGATGATTGGATGGGAGATAGGAAATTCACCCCGGGGATTATGTCAGTCGCCCTGCTAGATAGGGATCCAGAGAAGTAAATATTGTGGGAAGAAATATCCAGGGAATTGGAAATTGTTATGGCTAGGCTTGCATAGGCCCTAGGGCCGATAGCCTAGTACCAACCTATGAACCTATGACTGGCTTATAACTGCTCTGACCAGGTATCTACTGTTAAAAATTCTAGACCAGATACTCCAGACTTGCTCCCTTCTGGATATTATCATAAATTACTACAAATCTCATTACCATCTCAGACACTGGAAATCATAGAAGCAAATTTCAGTATAGCATTCCTGACAGCCTCTCTTCCTTTTATCAGAGGATGATTCCAGGTTAGAAAGATGATCCAAAATTCCTCAATTTTAGCCCAGTTAATCCTGCAAGCCTTGGAATCAGTGTCTGCAGCGGTAGTTCTAGTTCCTCTAGCAAGCTTTCTTATGAGGATTCGGCAATGGATGTTAGCAACTCAGTGGTCTATTCGTCACCAGCCTGTATCCTCCCAGATCAAAATTACCCAGGCATGCAGAAAATATCTCTCTGTGGATTTGCTTAGATCAGGTTCTGCCAGGTCATCCCTTCATTCTTACTCAGCCTAAGGCAGTAGTGACCACGGACACTTTCCATATTGAGTGGGGTGCCAGTTTTTGGGAAAGAGAGTCCAAGACACATTTTCCACTGAAGAGGCTAACTTGCATATCAGTGTACTGGAAATGACAGCAGTACTCCTAGCAATGCAGACCTTTCAAGACACATTCCCTTTTGGGACAGTTGCGATTGAGACAGACAATATGTAGTTTGATATATCAACAAACCAGGAGGAATCAGAATTTGCCTCTTGTGTCAGGAAGCTGTCATAATTTGGCAGTGGACAATCTCTTCCAACCAGTTTCTGATAGCAATGCATATACTTGGGAAATCCAGAGTGATAGTGGAGCAGGTCCATTCTGCTATCTCATGAGTGGTCTCTCAATAAGGAATTAAGGGAAATTATTTTTCATCAGTGGGGCTAGCCATGCATCTCTCCTGAACAAGTGCAGCACATGCTTTGTGTTAGTCACCAAGAGGCGATGACCTACACAATTGGCCCTCCAGTCTCCTGTATGCTTATCCCCAACTCCCTTTATCCCCAAATTTCAACAGAAAGTATCCTGGCTAAAAAGTAAAGTCATCCTCATTGCCCATTACTAGCGTCAACAAATTTGGTTTCCCTTCCTTTGGACTCATCTGGTCTACCCTCCGTGGAGTCTGGATCCAATTCCAGACCTTCTTTCTCACTCGACAGGCATGACTCACCAAGATATCTTAAACCTAAAACTGACCGTATGGGTTCTCTACTTCCATTGATAGACAGCATATATTCACTTCCCCGTTCGTCATATATAGTCTTCCCACAAAGCTTCCACCACAAAACTTTACAGATGTAAACAAAAGAAATTTGCTTTTTGGGTGCAGCAGAAGCATATTGACTCTCTTTCAGCACCAGTGCATAGTGTCCTTGAATTTTTAGCAGCAGTTTTCAACAAAATAGCCAGCTCCTCAACTATCTGGGTACAACTAGCTGTCATTTTTAATTTTCATGTTGAAATTGAAAACTCCTCCTTGGCTTCATCTAAACTTTGTAAGGCCTTTTTAACAGATGCCCTTCTTTTGAGACCCTCTTATAAGGATTCAGTTCTGCCATGGGACTTAAATTTGGTAGAGACCTTAATTCATTCTTCCTTCAAATCAGCAGCTGAATGCAAGTTAAATATTTTGACATGAAAAACTATATTTTTGGTAGTTATCAAATCTGCTAGAAGACTGTCAGAACTTCAAGCACTGTCCTCTAAACCTCATTACTTAGTATTTCATAAGGATAGGATGGGTTTATGAACCAGTCCTTCCTTCCTTCCTTCCTTCCTAAGGTGGTGTCAAAAACAAACAATCTATTAATTTGCCAATTTATTTCCATAATTTACAAATAGATGTGAATATATATTACACTTACTGGGCATTTACAGGCAATTGCATTTTTACGTACGTAAAACAAAAAAATTCAAGAAAACAGATCAATTGTCTCCTTTGCAGATTCCATATTAGGCAAGCCATTTACAAAGGTAAGCTTAGCCAGATGGCTAACCAGTTATATATCCTTTATCTCTAACAAAGTGGGCTTTTCCTTATCAAAACCTTTGAGAGCCCTTTCAACCAGGTCCACGGCAATGCATCAGTATTTTTATCCAGGGCTTCAATGGACAATATATGTGTGGCTGCGACTTGGGCTAATCCTTATACCTTTATTACTCATTACAAATTTGATCTGGTCTCAAGGGGAAGAGCAGCCTTTGGCTCAGCTGTGCTCAGAAGTATCCTTCCTTAGAGTCCTTCTGAAATTTCAGGCAGCTGAGGACTCTGCCCCAGTTGTTGAGGAATGAATGAAAATTGACAACATCAGATAAAAAAAAGTTATGTACTCACCATAATGTTCCGTCTGTGCTGTCCATTTTCATTCTTCCTCAACTCCCTTCCAACCAATTCCCTGCCTTTGAACTAATGACTTCTGGAAGAGTGAGGCCTTTTAAAGGAACCACTATTCCTTATGTTGAGCTCCTGAAATGGATGTCTGTTACCAAACTATGTACATTTCTTTTGAGCAAACTAGAGCTGAGTTATGTTAGGTGATAGAGCACTATGTGTAAGGAAGGAGTTCAAGAGTCTGTTATTAACCAAGAGCTGAAAATGACAGCTGACTCAGATCCAAGGGTCAGATCCGAACCCAGTTGTTCAGGAAGAATGAAAATAGACAACACAGATGGAATGTTATGGTGAGTACATAACTTTTTTTATCTTTTGTAATTCAGGGGCATTTCTTGTAACATTATCTCCGCATTGTTTTTGCAAATATAGGTCAGTAGCTTGTCTTGATTTTTTTTTCCTGTCCACTACCCTCATTAACATCCTAGACTAGTTAAGTCAAGCTGTAAGATTGTAACGCCAATTTATTCTTTTGGGTTGGAGAGCACCTATTACAAATCACTGTTCTTTTTGTTCACTTTTATGCAGGTAACAAATGAACTATCTTGTTTTTGAATTTGACCCTTTGCCCTTGTGCTACCAAGTAGCCAGTTATTTCTACTTGCATGCTTCCATTTACAATAGTTATCACTTTAAGTTTGTATTTATACAGGTTTGTTCCAGCAACCAGAGTATATTTTTCAACAATTCCACAGTAGCTTCATTAGTTATTTCTAATGCTATTTTCAAAAGATCATACCTGTTAAGTATTCAGACAAAGAAGCTCCATCCTCTTGTAATCAAGAATAGATCCTCATGGAAGGCAATCTGCATTCCACTCACTAGAGATGGAATAGGTCAGTCTGCAAACTGAAAATCTTTTCGGAAGCCTGATGACTAATGAGTTTAATCAAGCAGCATACAAATGAAATGCTTCTTTTTCTCACTGGTACCCACTGATGTCAGTCATTTTAAAAACTATTTTGGTGTGCATCTTGCATTGTAGTTAAACAAAACATCCTTGCCCATACATGTATTGCCCTGAATTTAACCTACTTTCCTTGTTCAGTATTTTCAGTGCATTGTTTTTGCAAAGCTTGCTCTCTGATCTATTGATAGGCAGCATACTTGTCTCTCTAACTTTGTATTCACTTGTATGCGTAGTGTACACGTTACAAAAGCCAAGTTTATACACTGTTACCTATTTATTACCACCACAGAATATATTGGTTTGTTTCTTCATCATTCTCTTACTTCTTTCACCCACTGCCATTATTGAAAGTGACATAACAGTTTTCAGTTTGAGGACAAATACAACTTTCAGCAAACAACATGCAGTATAGCTTCCCCTTCAGTAAAATATACACTTTCATTTTAAGTACATTTTGAGATATAATCTTTATATTTTACATTTGTATTAATCAAGTGGTTATTTTCTCTATGACCCTGACTGATTTCAGTGGCTTTAAATTATAATTCAGAGTGCAAGTCGTATTTAGTTATATTATATCTTTTTCCATATAAATGTACATCAGTTGTAAATAATATTCAGTCCATTCTCGCATGCATTATCTTATATAATGTCTCCTCTGTTTTTTGAAAAGTGTTTAATCCCCTTTATTTTGTGCATCATTTTCAGTTGAAAAATAAGAACTGGCTTTGAAGAGAATCTTTCCACTGATGTGTCCATACTTCTCAACTGTACATATTTTCGTAGAATGCCCAGATTTTTGCCTCAAATTTTGGTCTGTTTTTCATAAAATTGTGATTTTTCTGGCAAATTAGTGGCAAATCATTAAAGACGAAAGTTGGAAAATAATGAAAGTCGTTTGCGTTTCAGACTTCATACCCATCAGAAAATTCACGCTAATGCAAAAACCTGTTATTCTATCAACTTTCTAAGTTTGTAAAAGCAATATTTAAAAATTGTCCCTATTTCTGGGGCTTTGTCCCACTTTCATACATGTCTTTATCCAGATTTCATGCTCTAAGAGGTTGAGAGGTATGGATGTGTCGAGTTTGCTTTTCTTGATTTGACTGGTTGCTTGTCTTCTTGCTACCCTCTTTCCTTTTTTGCCAGTTCATTATGCCTGTCAAGGGTCTATATAAGTTTTTAATCCATGTGAATAGAACACTCAAAGGAATGCAAGATCCAGTAATCTGAAAAAAGATTAGGAAGAAAAGAATTCCTGTGGATGTTTGTAATGAAAGTATTATCCATGTAGACCTTTATATGTGCATCATTTAAGATTGTTCCCTTTCTCCATAAAATAAAAAAAAAATCCTTCTTAAGCTGCTGTGTCTGCAGTTCAATAACTATAGGTCCTGACTGCTTTATCATGGTTAAACTAGGAATATTTACTTTGATATCAGCAGTATCCGTAATAAGTCCTATTCTTGTGTAATTTTTCTCCTAACCTTCTTTTTGCAGTCTTTTTCCTTGATTTGTTCTGGTACTGCTGTAAAGCTCAAGTTCTCTGCATGACATCTCCTCAAGTTCAGCCAGTTTGTCTGCCATTTGATCATATTTTAGTAGCTGTTCCACCATTCTATTTATTTTAACTCCTCTTCAGTAGTTTGCCTACTAGTTATTTTCTCTCAATGTCTACTTAGAAAAATCTATTTCCTGCAGACTGCTGTTATTTGTCTCAGTATATTCTACCACAGAGTTACTTATCTTAAAAAATCTCCGAGTATGGCTTTTCTGAAATGGCTGCACTTTGATTAACAATTTAATTTCAGCCCTCCCAGTGTGAAAAAGAAACTGATAGATAAGGGCCAGTAATTATTCTGCCTGTTGTAGTAAAATCCAGTTGCTGTCAAGTAAATACACTGCATGGGTGCCAGCAAAGAAGAAACGTAGAGAGCCTGATAGAACATCAGTTATAAAAGGTGAAGGGAAAGCACTAACTGAGAAGAATCGTGCAGCTAAACAAACAGTTCAAGCTCCAGCTTTGAAATAAGAGATGGATTCTAGTAATTTAGAGGAATAAAGTCATCAAATGTGCTCAGAGCTGATTAAAATAAATGAAGCAGCAAATGATTCAAATAACAAAAGGCTGGATAAAAAGGAAGAAGCTCTAAACGGCTATTCAGATGAACTAATAAAACTGCAAAATCAGAGGTCAAAATGAAGAAAACCCTGGCTGAGTAGGAGACTGCTCAAGAACTACTGTTTCAAAAAAATGGTAAAGTTAGAAAAGAGAACACAGAAAACCTGTGGATTTTCTGCTATAGCAGAGAAAGTGGAAGGAACAGAATATATTCATTTTATGAAAGCACAGATAAGTAATTGAACTAGTATTCTACAGCAGGATTTGTTAATTGAAAAGGCATATTGTGTATGCTCCAAACCTGGCCATGAGAAAGCAGCCAAGACTTGTATTAGTAAAGATGCAATCATGCCAGCAGAAAGAGTTGGTCCTGGCAAAACTGTGGCAGAAGGGCAAAACACTAAAAATGGAGACATACTGTGGGGAACATGATTGTCTGTACACAAGACAAAAGAGAGACAAATTTATCTCAGCAGTCAGAGAATGTCAGGCGACAGGTGTGAGACTCAAGCTGCTGTAGCTGTGTGCCCAGCTGTCTTTAGGATATTTTTCCTGGAGGACAAAGTTATTTCAATGCAGAACAGCCTAAGGAAGAGATACAAATGTTTGTTTGTCAAAAATATGAGCAGTCAAACAGAAGGGGACTTTGCCAGTGAAACCTTTTTCAATGCTCCAAGGGAAAATGCTGGAGAAAGAAAAAAAAAAGCACAGGAGTTGTCTAGAAGAATTGGGAGTACCTTGGATTTCAACCAGAGTCTGGGGTTGGGAGATGGAGAAGAACAGGAGGAAGATCAGTAACACTGCTATTAGTGAATAAATGTGATGATATAAAGAAACAAGTACATTTGTGAAATATGTTTTTACAGGAAGAGGCAGCGAAAGATTGGATTTTTGTTGACTATGTTAAATGTCTCAAGGGACTGGTAGGTATATACCCCTCTTCATGTCATTAATGCTTGGAAGGACACTAAAAGGTGAACAAAAAAAAATAGAGAAAGAAATTGTAAGAAAATCATTTTTTTGCCCTTGACAGTATTTGTACAAAACATTTCATGATAGAAAGTGCATGTTATATAATAAAGCATTTTCATTGATTGATGTATAAGATAATGATACTAAAGTAAACAAATACCTTTTTTCATTTTTAAGAAATGTAGGCATTGCAGCATTAAAAGGGAAGACTTGACAAAGATACACCTAAGTCAGTAGGCTGTAATCTTATGCATGTGGGGTGAGCGATGGGGTATAAAACGTCATTGATTACAATATATCTAGAGTAAACGTCATTGATTATAATATATCTAGAGTTTAAATGTTTTTTACCTTTGCATAGGTAAATGCCTAGATTAAAGACCTTGGCTTGAGTGCTTTCTGTTCTTGTATTCCAATGAAAACAAGCTGACTAAAAGTGAAGGCAGTAAATTGAGATGTCTAGACATTGTTTACTGAGAAAAAAACAAATTAAAAGGTACAAGGACAAGCAATTCAGTAAAACACTGACGTTTCAAATTATTGGAATAAGAGTTAGCAGCTTTTGTGGCAAATAAATATTTTAACACATTTGCTAGAACAATATATAATTTAGTTTTATTTAAAGATAGTCAGTGTACTTTTTCTTAAAGTTAAACAATGTTTTCTGAAAGCATACAAGCTGTTTTTTTTTACAACTGGAAGGGGAATTAAATAAAAGACAAGCAATTAGTATAAGTAGGAGCACAGTCTGTAACGTTTACTTTAGCAATGATCACCTTAATTTTAGGTTAGTTAATGACTGTGGGCAGCTGTTAGTTTTGGACAGTTATTCCTATCCAGAGGGTTAAAATTCATTATGTAAAGAGGGACATAGTTGTGTGTGTTTGTTTTAAGCTAATTGGTTATGGTGGTGTTTTCAGGATGTTTTTTGTTTTGCTTGAGGATTTTCATTAAAACAAAAAGTCTTGTAAAATGTGACATGGGTTCAATTGGAATGGACAAGAAACAACTGTATAAAGGATTTACCTACCAAACCTTAGTGGGTGCATGTAACACTGGAAATGTAATGCTGGAAATAGACATTTTAAAAAGATGTCATATATAATAGGTGGGAATAATAATTTTTTATCATAATGGTTACACAAAGCATATTAATCTGATGTCCATTTTCATCTGATTCAATGAATGGGACTCTGATCCAACTCGGATCCATCATCATCATCATTACTTTTAAACCTTTGGATCCAGGACTGTTAATTCTCCTCTACCCATAATAATTTGCTTATCCTCAAATTTCCCTGATTTAGTTTGCTGCATGAAACAAGTGGTTACAGAGGCTCTGATCTCCAAATTGGGGTAAGTGTTTTTGTTCACTATCCTAGAGATTTATATAGAATTTTCTGTTTTTAAAACCCTCTTTCTGCTTAGCTGTAGATTTTTAGAATTTTCACTTCCTCTGTCCTGTCTTGTTTTATAAAAAAAAAAAAGATCTTGATCTTCTATAGTACCTTTTGTGTATGCCTTGTTAAAATCTAGTAGTTTAGTGTAGTGTTTGATATAATGGTAAAGGCTTGTAGTTGCTGTTCTCATAAATTTAGTAGTTGTCTTTTTTCTTCAGTTTTATTTTTTCTGTAGATAAAAATGACTGACAAGAGTTTTAAGTGTACAAAATGTGGCCACACAATTTCCCTACAAGATTCTCACTCCCTGTGTGTGTACTACTTGAGAGCAGCACATCTAGACACAGAATGTGAAGCCGGTGCTTCATTTGGCCACAAAGACCTTCAAAATGGAAGGAACAAATTTATATTAAAGGCTATTCTTCCTGCTCCATTGAGCAAACCTGTGCCTTCTCCTCCTCCTTTGATTTCTAAGGACAAAGGGAAAGATAAAAAAAGCTTCTAAAAGTGAAGGACCCTACTCTTGAAAGTAAGACTCCCAAGAAAGGTATTAGGAAACCGAGAAAATGGTCTCTGCACCCAGCAGTCTTTGTTTGTCTGATATTGAAAATTCCAAAGTCCTTGGATCCAAAGCATCATATCCATTTACATTGAAAATTCCAAAGTCCTTGGAACCAAAGCATCATATCCATTTACATTCTCCACCATTACTTTTTTTCTCTGGAGCTGATTAGTCCTTGGCTGCACTCCCTGTATTTACATCATTGATCCAGGGCGTCCTTCGTTGGTTCTTCTAGATCTCCTTGTTTGTCAAGGAGCTTCACTGAAGCGGACGTCAACAGAATGAATGATACAGAGATTTCTTCAGATGCAAATACAGTTGCATGTTCTCCCTATTCTGTCCCCTTTGGTAGAGTCGGGAACTCTGCCATTGACCCCTTTATGAGACTGTTGCAGGTCCTATTTTTGGAGGCAAAGCCCTTGGATTTGAGTGTCACAGGAGCACCAATGTTAACTCTGATAGTGCCTTCCACTTCGGGCCCAACAGTTAACCAGTCTCTCTCAACTCCAGACTTGTTGGATCAGAAAGAGAATCAGAGCTGAAACTTCTTGGATGGAGCTCAAGGGGGTGGGTTCGCTCAGAAACATTTCAGAGCCATTCCTTCCTCTTGGGCTTTGGCTCTAGATAGTGCTTTCTGATGTCAGTTTCAGAGCCAAGGCAGGTCAGAACATCAGGATCAATCTCCGTCCCACCCATTAGAGAGACTTACTCGGATCTGATTCCCTCCACAAATTTTGAGGTCATCCCAAGATGAACAGAAGACATGCCTCCATCTTATTTGGCTCTGACTCATTCTCCTACATATTCTGATCTGGAATCCAGTCCTTATTGTCAGCAAGCACAGCCAGCTTCCACAATCCTTGAGGAAGTTTGTTCTTTGAGCTTCCAGTCTAATTCAGACCCATATTTCTACCTGAACAGCATGTGCAGCAGTTATGTTGCCCTAATCCATCCATAGGGTCAGTCACTGAGGGACATTCTGATCTACAGTCAGCCCTGTGTCTCCTTTATACATTTCCTCCTTTTCTCTTGATTGCAAAGTTCATTCAGAAAGCCAGAAGGTGCAAGGTGAAAGTGATAATCATTGTCCCTTATTGGCTTTGATATGGCTGCTTCCAGTATCTCTGGTCTCACCTTCCAGGCCAGACTTTATCTCCCATTCTTATGCACATCCTGTCCAAAGACTTACAGGCCCCGAAATTAACTGTTTGGCAGCTTCAGTTCTAGCGATGACCAGAGATGCCAGGTTTTTGGAAAATGTAGTTCATATACTTACTGCCTCAAAAAAGTCTAGCACCAAGAGAGTATACCAAACCAAATGGAAAATATTTTTCTTTGGGCTACAGGAAGAGGTTTGGATTCCTTCTCTGCACCTCTTCCTGCAGTCTAGAATTCCTTTCTGAATTGTTTCAGAAAGGTTCTAGTTTTTCTACTTTCCAAATTCAGCTTTCAGTAATTTCTAATTGTCACATAGGCCAAAACAAGACTCCCATAGTGTCATTAAAAGCAGGTAAAGCCTTTTTTAAAGTAAGTTTCTTCTTTGGCCCCCCCAGTACTACAACCTATTCTTCCATGGGATATTACAATAATGCTCCAAGCTCTCATGCAACCTCCCTTTGAACCAGCAGCTTCTGTCAATTTAAATTTCTTGACATGGAAGATCTTTTTGATGGCAATTACTTACTTACATACAAATATTTCAGGCATGGGCATTAATGGCCTTCCAGGCTGTTCTTAAAAGTATCTAAACTAGTGCTTGTATTAATATAATTTGGTATTCTGTTTCATGCAACAGCTGCTCTCTGAGGACCAATTACTACACTACTGATTCCTATAGAATCTTCTACATAGGTGGTCTGATGATTCTCTAGTACTTTTTGATAACTCCAAACATTCCCATTACCAATGTACCTGAATAAGATATCTTCTTAAATATCTATAAGAGACCGTGTACAAGTTCAGATATTTTAGGATTTCATAATAATTTAAATTTTCACATCCATGGATGCCCTTGGTATATTTCCGCTGTACTCCTTGTAGTTTACTCATTATTGTTTTCTTATAAGGTTTCCATGTTGTTATTCCATACTCAAGTTTGGGTCTAATGTAACTACCAAACAATAACTTCATCATTTCTGAGTTCCTAGACTTTGTAAATCTTTTTATACAACCTGTAGTTGTATAACTATAATTAACCAATTGGTTGATATGATTAGAACAACTCAAAACTGGATCTACCCATATACCCAGGTCCTTAAATGAGTCTACAGTTTCAATCACCATGTGCTGTATTAAATATTCCCTTTCAATTTGTCTCCCAAATCTCAAATGCTTCGTTTTTGATGTATTCATCAGCATATTATTCTCCTGTGCACAAATGGTTATTTTAGTCAAATTCTTTTGCAGACGTTCCCTATCTGTAACACATGTAAGCAGTTTACCTCAATTTCAGGTCATCTGCATATAGACTATAGAACACCTCAGATGAAAAAGTTAGGTTTGAAAGATACAAGCTAAACAAGTAAGGGCCTAAGACAGGGCCCTGTGGGATACCCTGACTGTAACCAAGAATTTCACCTGTCCAAAGGTTGTATAGTACTTATGTCCTATTTGTAAGCCATGCAGTTATCCATCTTATCAAGATTACATGTATACCTAGTTGTTCTAATTTATTAATCAGTGGTTTGTGTATGACTCTATCAAATGCTGAAGTTAAATCTATATAAATTATATTGCAGCACATTTTTTCATTCATAACTGTTATATTGTTATAGGGCATCGTGTTACAGGTGGTAATAGATCTGTTTTCAACATATGCATGCTGATATATGGCTTCAAGTCCCAACCTGTCCAATTCTGACAATAACTTATCTAATATTACCTTGTCCCTTATTTTTCCACAACATGAAAGTAGACTTAAGGTTCTATTTGACTCTGGGTTTGTCCTGCTCCCCTTTTCCTTAAAGAGCAGTTTAATAAACCCACATCTCCAATCTTGAGGAATCTCCCTATATTCATATGACCTGATAAATAATAGATATAATGGTACTGTAAGTTCTTGCAGAAGTGTTCTCAGGTCATTATTACTAATTCTGTCTCCTCCCTGTGCTTTGTTTGGATCCAGTTTGTACAGTTCTTTTTCAGTATAATCTGATTCCAGTTTCTCACTTACGTGGATGTAACTAAGACAATTTATCACCCCCTTTGTGGAATGGAACTGTCTTCCATAAGATTTTGTAACTATATCAATATCTGTTTTGTCTGAGAATAAATTTTAGAATCTACACACAGTTTATAAATTTGTATGTCTTTACTCCTTCCACGTCTTGCGTATCTATACAAAAGTTTCTTATTATACTCAATATCATTATGTAAATTTTCATTTTTTTCTTTATCTTTTCTCATACTATGCTTAATTTGTGTGTACAGCTTCTTTATTTCAGTTTTCAAAGTTGTAGTTCAGTCTCTCTTCAATTTATTATATTTTTTTCTCTCAACTTAATTGGGTGTCTTGTTCTTATAGATGTATATCCCCCTGACTTATGCCTAGATGCTGATATTAAACATTTATTTTTTTTTTATTTTTTGCACTCAATTTCTCTTTCAAAACATTCCATGTTCCATCTGCAGTTATTCCACTGATCACATCACTCCACTTAGTTTTACATAGTGAATGTTTTGCTTGCATATAATCTGTAATTAATCTTCTGTGCATTGGTTTAGATTTCAGTTTGGCAGAATTATCTAGCAACAAATTAACCTTTAAGCCCCGCATCACTGCACATCAACTATGGTAAAACTTGAAGTAACACTTTCTTTAGGACACAAGCAGTGTCTAGTATTTTCAGTTCCCTGGTAGTCTTTTTTGCAATCTGAATCAATTGTTATTCCTGAACATACATAGTGAATAATTTCCTTACAAATGTTGTTGAATCAATATTATTTCAATCTGTTTCTGATAAATTTAAGTCCCCAGCTAATATTATTCTTCCCTCCTGTGTTTCATGCAAGAAATGTATGAATTCCTCTAGGTCATAAACACTTGACTTTGGTGGTCTATACACTCCAACAATTGTTATATGTTCCAGGGTCATCTTTGTCACAGTTACACAAGCTATAGTATTGGTGTTATCACTGAACATGCAATAATCACATTTCTCATAATCCTTATCATAACACCTCTACCTGATTTTTTGATAGAATGTCTGTTACAATAAAAACATTTGTACCCTGACAGCACTGGTTTCCAATCATTGTTCTTTAACCATGTTACATAAACATCATCAATCTTGTGGAAACAGCACATTTTCCCTCAAAAAACTTTGGTTGTTAATGCCTCTAGCATTAATAACCATCAGAGATGCATCAAATGTTATCTGTGAACTGTTAAATTTTCCACCTGGCAAAAATCCTACCTAGTGTTTATCAAATACTGCAAAATATCTGCTGCAAAAATTATCTTCCCTGATTTTGATAAATGCACGCCATCCTGTCTGAACATGTGTGCCCAAAATTAGAATGCTCTACACATTTCCTCTTTTTAAAACAGGACATTTTCTCCATGTAGGTAAAAGTCTTTCGGCTCTTCCCAGTTAGGGGTCACCACAGCGGAACTCTGGTCCACTCATGGTTGGCAGTGGATTTTTACGGTGCCGAGTTGCCAGCTCGACCCCCAACCTTCAATGAAGGCATGCCCATTCACGCTAGCACCTACCTGCATGTCTTTAGCGTCACTCGACCATGGGGAGGACATGCAGACTCCACACAGAAGGCTCTCCAGCCGAGAATCGAACGGGAGAACCTCTTGCTGTGAGGGGACAACGCTAACCACTGCACCACCGCAGCCTTGACCTGACTATCCTTTCTATATGTGATTTGTGAAAAATATGTCCTAACACCAGTGCAAGCTATACTATCTAAAGCCATATATACAAGACACCGGATTTCTCACTTCTGGTTTCTCATTTCTAAGATCAGACAGACCTCACAAGAAAGGGGAGGAGTAGCACTTCTCTACCCTAACTCCCTTACCATCAACCCCTACTCAATCTCTTTTCCTCAATTCTCTATAGCCGAACTCATCACAGAACATCTAAAAATGAACACTTTGGGTATGTCTCAAACCAAAACACTATTTGAATCTAGTTCCAGGTCCGCTGATGCTGTTTCAGGCAAAAGAAGGATCTTGAGAGTTAACCATCCTTTTGGATTGTATGGACAAATTAAGAGACCAAATTCAGTCTTTAGCAGCTGCTTTAACCCAAAATGGAGCTATGTGTGCTATCAGTAATGTTGTTTGTGGTAGTTCTTTCAATACTGATAACAACATGATGGTGGGAGCTGGTGGGTAGCTCTTACATGAACCATCTCCTGATTTTACTTTGGATATCCAGGGATGCCTTGAGATTAAGTTCCTGTTTAATGAAACCTCTTTTGGTGATTGCAGCCTTGAACCAGCACAGCGTTCTGACCAGGAACTGACCCTGGACTTTAAAATAAAACAGTTTGAAAAAATACTTTTTAAGTTCAAAGCTTTGCAGATGGACACTTCTTTGCTGTGTTATGGTATTGCTAACAAACGGGTCCCTAAATGATTACGTATTTTTAAATATCCAAACAGTGTGAATAGAGGTTCAGTGTTTCACATGGAACTGCTTCATTTTTTTGACCGTATAGGAATTGAATTTATGAACCTTATAGTTCGGGATAATGTATGACGCCTATCAGGATACGAATAGGAACTTCAGAAGCTCGACTCTGACATCAAGAAAGTTCTACTGTTTCCTCCTCGCTCTCATGAGTTTCAGGAGGTTTTACGTAACGCCCATGAGCGAGTGCAGTGCATTTTGGAAGAAGCAAAAGAAAATTACCAGGGACATTGGTGACTACAGGAATAAGAGGGTTTATCCGAACCCCCCCCCCCCCCCCCATGCTGCAGTTTCGTAGGAACATGTTAGCCTGGTACATGAACAGGCAGGACAAGATAATTTCACTAACCCTGACAACCACAACGACCACTCTAGTGGTCCAAGTAGGTCCACTAAAAGAATAGAGGAAAGAAGGGAAAGAGGTGAAAATGACTACCAGGGTGGATCCAGGAATAATCCTTCCAACCAGGATTTTCGGAACAGGGGGCAATGCAATCAGAAATATCGAAGGCGACTTGTTTGGGCAATTCCCTCAACAATTTACCAGGTACTGTTTCTATTTTCACCTTTGGGGGTTGTAAAATATTCAACTATTCTGCCTTCATAGTCACAAATGCCCTAGGTTCCTTGTTGCAAAAAGGCTTTAAATTTGTGCTTTCTAGGCAACCTAATATGGTAGATGTTATTACAGAACTCAAACTTTTCACTAGGAAGCTTAACCTCAGGTGTATCCTTCCACCTTCTGTTGATAACACTTCATCGAACGTAAAAAGGGCCAGTACTTATAACCCTCCTTTGCTTCCTGGTATTAATTTATTTGAGCAGCTTGTAAGGGAATATAGGCAAAAGAACAAACCCAAATTCCACAATTTAACTTTGGCTGAGAGGAATACCTTGGCAGCCCTTGTCAAGGATAACAATATTTGCATCATGAATCCGGACAAGGGCGGTGGTGTGGTTATTATGGACAAGTGTTTTTACACTTTCAAAATGCTTGAATATTTACACAGTTGAAGATTCTTCGTAGAAGCCTCACATAACTAGATCAACATTGCCTGTCAGGCTATAGATTATCTTATATAAGACATTTTTCTTGACTTGATCTTTCTGTTGACCTCAAAGACTTCTTTACGGTTAAACATCCTCATATACTGGGAGGTTTTGGTATCCCCAAGATCCACAAATGTGTGGAAGACCTTCCTTTGAGTCCTATTGTGGCTTCTGGTGGGTCTAAAACTGAGCCCTTGGTCAGATTTGTGGACATGAAGTTAAAATCCTTTATGGTTGACAAACCCCACTTGTTAAGGAACTCCTGGCATTTCTTGGAGGTAATCTCTTGTACTAGTTTTTTTGAACATGCAGTACTGGTTAACATAGACATTAAAGACTTGTTCTCTGTTATACCTCATGATGAAGGCTTAGAGATGTTTCATCATGCAATGGTCAAGAGAAGTGACTTGAGGAATGTTGACACACAACTGTTGTTGCAATGTATGGCAATTGTATTATCCAATAACTTTGTGTTCTTTGAAGGTGAATTTTTTAAATAGCACAGGGGTATAGCAATGAGGGCACCATCTGCCCTCCATTTTTGCAAATATAGTACTATGGACTTGGGAGACCATGGTAGTGTGCAGTTCACCTTTTTCATCTTATCTCAAAGTATATCTGAGATATTTGGATGATATTTTTATTTTATGGGGTGGTAATGAGGAACAATTGTTTCAGTTCATACATTTTTGTGAACCATTCTACAGAATCTTTGGAATTCACATGGAATTCTGATGAAAATAGGATTAGTTTCCTAGACATTATGCTGTATAAGAACACACCTAAGCAAAAATATGAATTTACGATATTCAGAAAAGTTACGTTTTGTAACTCATACCTACATTACGATAGCCAGCTCCCCATATAGCAAAAGCATAACTTGAAACGTCAGCTTATTCGAACAAGCCGATTGGTGTCTGATGATTCCCAATTTTTGCATAAAGTTCAGATTCTGATTGATATGTTTAAGGAGAGGGGTTACTCAGAATCCGTGGTTGAGGAGGACCGTCCAGATACCATCCCATCCTGGGATTTGGTGATGGCAATAGCAATGACCGAGATCCAGTAACTCCTGTGTCAGAGTTGAATGGTAATGACTATGTTCAGGCTTTTGTATTGCCTTACAGTAGAGGGATAGATTCCCTTCAGGATGCTATAAAAAGCCACTGGACCAGAGTTTTGGGGAGTTTAGGGCTCCTGGAGAAGCTTGGGGCTACCCCTAGATTTGTTTACAAAAACAATTGGAAACTAAAAAACATGTTTGAATGGAGTGGTAGGAACTCAGATAAACTTATGAGGAATTAGGGTATGAAGAAATGTGGTTCTTGTAGGCAATGTAGGTTCATCCTGGAGGGTAACAGTTTTCAGGTGTCTGGCTTTCCTTATTTGATTACTGTTAAAGGCAGATATGACTGCAACACCAATGGGGTGGTTTATATTGCCTTTTGTTCCTCCTGTCCTGCCTTCTACATAGAAGGGTGCCCTTAAGTCCCGCATTTACCAACATACTTATGCTATATAAAGGTCTCACCAGTGTAATGCCCTTTTTCGACATAGTATGAGATGTAATGATTTCAAGAAATTTTCCTTCTCCGTACTTGAAAAGGTGGAATTGCAACCTAGGGGTGGTGACTGGGAAACTCTCCTAGAAAAAGAGATTTTTTTTTTGGCAAATTTTGTTGAATGCCACTAGCCTGCCTGGCATCAACGATGTGGTTTTTCTAAAACCTGCTCTACAGATCAGAGCATCTTGTATTTCATAAATGTATTGTGATTATTTTTACAAATTTTTAAACTTTATTTTAAATAAGATGTATTTTAATTCATAGCTGTATTTTTTACATCACTGAATAGTCTTTGTTTTAAAGTGATGGGTTTGTGTATGTTTATTTTATAAACTTTTACATTAATTATATTACAAAAGTTTTTAAATAAGAAAGAATAATGTATTAATTGATTCATTTATGTATATGGTCATTATATTAGAAATAATTTTTAACATGAATGAATTAATTCAATTTTGGAATTAATGTTACACAAATACTTGTGCAGTATCAATTATATACATTGACTTACCTATTTAGCACAATAATTACATTTTTAGTTAAGAAATTATTTTTAATGATGTGTTTTTATTTTATGACCAATAGAGATTCTTAACTGTTGTTTAAATTCACTAGTTATTATTATTAATGTATTGCATTTATATATTTAATTATAGTAAATGAATTTTGAAAGGATTTATCAGTTTTATGAACACTAAAATTTTGTTTTGCTGCTGGTAAATGTTCACTGATATTAAAAGATTATACTTGTCATGTGAATGACAACACTGCAGCATTATAGCACTTTAAAAGTTGATTGCAATCTATTTTAATTGCTAAATTGGCCGATCAACTTGTGTATTTAAACAGTGTGGCCACACTTGCATTTTAATCTTGAAAAAGCCTGGAATTGTCCAGGCGAAAGCGCTTGGTTTATTTTTGGAGTGTTCTTCTGGTCTTCGCAATTGTGAATAAAAGATTTTCGGTGGAATTACTTGGTTTGCCATTCCTTTATCATCTAAGGAAGAATTTCTGATTGGTTTGATACTTAACAAGTATCGGAAGACTTTTGCAGTAGATTTTGTTGTGTACCAACGAAAACTTGTTATTTTACACGTTGTTTCTGGTCCAGGTTTGGCGTGTTTTTCCAGTTCCTGTATTTTTTTTCTAAAACCTGCTCTAAAGATCAGAGCATCTTGTATTTCATAAATGTATTGTGATTATTTTTACAAATTTTTAAACTTTATTTTAAATAAGATGTATTTTAATTCATAGCTGTATTTTTTACATCACTGAATAGTCTTTAAAAGTGATGGGTTTGTGTATGTTTATTTGATGTATATCACTTTAAAATTTTTGGTGCAATTTTCATAAGGTTATATAAAGGGGCTTAGTTTATTTTTAACCAGTTTCTGATGAAGTTCAATGGTGGTGAACAAAAGCACTAAGACTTCTGGTTTTAAGACATTAAAAGGTTTGGATTTACCCCTTCAGCATTAATTTTGCATCCCTATATTAAAAGAAATCTTAGCCTGGACCTCAAATAATGTCCACAACAAAACAATAATTTTAGGTAATGTTAACATAAACTGGCTAGATCACATAACTGCCTCTCCCAATGTATTCATCAATCTTTATAATTTCAGTCAGAACATTACTAGCATAACCAGACCTAGAAATAACAGTGTTTCCATTCTCTACTGGATTTTAGTCTCTGAACCTAACAAAGTTTTTCAGGAACTCTCTCTTGCAATATTAGTGACCATCAGCCTGCCTACATAATACGCAATACCTCCACAACCCTAAACCGTCACCAGTACAAAAGTTAGCTAACTTTGACCAAACAAACTTCAAAGAAACACTGAGTAAAATTAACTAGGGTACACTAAAATCTGTACCCCTGGACAAAACTGCTGAATTATTCAATTCAACATTCCTAAATATTTTCAATAGAATTGCCTCCCTTCGGAACAAGAGAATAAAATCAAGTCATGCAATCTGGCTTTCTAGAGAAACCAAACAGCTTATGACTACAAGAGACAGAGCATGGAAAAAATGGCAGAAAAGCAAAAACCCCATCGAACTCCAACTTCAAACAGCTCTGCAACCAAGTAAAATGTCTAGTCTTTAAGGATAAAAAACAATACTATGTCCATCTCCAAAATGACTGTAATCATAACCCAAAAATATTTTGGAACTCAGTCTTTACTCTATTAAACCCAGGCATCAAAACCAACCCTTGGCCAAATCCTGACAAAACCCCTGCTGAACTTGCTTCACTTTTCAATTGATACTTCATAGAGACTATATCCAAGCTAGCTTCCACCTTTCCACAAACTAGTCACAGCAACAACCCTATAACTCATTTCTCATCTAAAAATTCTCCTACCCAACCTTTTACTTTCTCCCTGGTTCCTACTTCCACCATAGCTCAGCTCTTGCTAGAACTCAAACCTGGTAGTACTGCCCCAGATAACCTACCCCCTGAGTTTCTATAAATGTCAGCCATATCTGTCAACTATCCAGTCAGTATTCTTATAAACAGATCTATCCAAGAATCCTATGTACTCCATCTGGAAAGAAGCCTACATCATTCCCCTACATAAAGGTGGCAACAACACAGAAATCTATATTTTCCGCCCTGTTGCCATACTAACCCCCATCTCTATAAAATAATGGAAAAATGCATTTAAACTCAACTTATGAATTATCTACTCCAAAACCAACTCCTTTCCACCACTCAGCATGGCTTTCTACCTGGACACAGCACTATAACTGCCCTCCTTTACTTGCTGAACACTGTCAACCACCATCGCAATGATGGCCAACTCGTCTCTGCTTTTCCTCAATCTCTCTAAGGCCTTTGACATCATCTCCCATTCTCTCTTCTTCTCTAAGCTCTTGCACCTAGACATGTCCACTTCTGCTCTTGACTGTTTTTCCAGCTATCTTACAACCAGACAATCTACCAAATGGCTACACTCCCGTTCACCTTTTTCTCACTACTTCCACTGGAGTTCCCCAAGGATCAGTCTTGGGACCCCTTCTTTTCAGTGTCCTCATTAATGACTTTCACTCTGCTATCACTCATGGATTCATAGTACAATACGCAGATGATTCTACTATTATCTGCTCTGGCACTTCAGAAACAGAACTTCTGACCATGACCCAAAATGCTTTTTCCACTACTGAATCTTGGATGACCAATAACCACCTTGCCCTTAACCCCATCAAAACCAAACTCCTGATCTTTGCACCCAAAAAACTCCACCCTGAATGAATCAAACTTTATCATCTACTTGTCTAACAAAACTGCCATACAGGTAGTCCCCCATACCAAATTACTCTGCGTTACTGTAGACGATAATTTAGCATTCGACCAACACATCCACAACAACATCAAAAAAACACACCAAAAACTTGGCACCCTTTATAGACATAAACACTTCTTAAATTTCTCTACTAGAAAAACACTTGCCAAAACTTTTCTCCTACCGTCTCTCTTCTACTGTACCTCCATTCTTACAAACATCCAGTCCTGCTTAAAAACTAAGATGGATTCCTGCTATAACAAATTTGCTAAGTTTGTGACAAGTGCAAAGTATTCCTCCCATCACTGCCATTCTTTCCAATCCCTGAACTGGCTTGAACTACCACACACTGTCACACACATACAACTATCTACACACAAAATTATATATAGACCTCTTGAATGCCCAGCCTTCACCTCCCTTCTAACTCTCTATCAACCAAATAGGCATCTCAGATCTGAAAATCAATCTCTTATTCAAGTAAATAGACTGAAACACCCTGCAAGTCAGTATCTCTATTCATTCACTGTAGCCAAACTCTGGAATGCTCTTCCACCATCTCTCAGGACCAATACATCAATATGTCTCTTCTCAGTGGCTCTGCCCATGTACCATCTCCAATTCCTCGATAACCTGATTTCCTGTTTGACACCTTCTAAACCTACACTCATCACTTTCTCCCTTCTTAAGTGTCACCGTTGAAAATCTTCTTTTACCCTATTTGCCTCACAAGTATATGCACAATAGTGTAGTTACCCATGCTTGTTTTATGTACACTATATAAGCTATTCTGCGTAGTCAATCTGCCTAAAATATAATATAATTGTATATGGCTTATCTGTGCTCTCTTTTAAACTCTTAATACATTAGACATCTTTGCCTTGAACCATAGTTGATTTCATAACTTCTAACTATATAAGTGTACAATGCCCCAATTGATTGTCCTGATTAATACTCTCTTTGTAACTCAGCCACAAATTGTAACTCTTGTTTAACAAATGTATTTTTCTTGTATAATGTTATGGAGCTTTTCTCCCTGGGTCTCCACTGAAAATGGGCTCATTTCAGCACAGTGGACTTTCCCGGTCAACAAAAGCAAATAAATAAATAAATCTAAGAGGACTGTAAATTCCCTGCTAACAGAGTCTCATTGCAGATGAGATCATTTGTACCTGCATGAATAAAAACAGACCCGTATTTCCTTAAATTAAAGCATTCCAAGGTTTGTCTCACATCATCTATTTTTGCTGCTGGCAAGCATAACACTGTTCGATGCTCATTATCTTCTCTGCAGATATAAGTATCATTTCCTCTAATAATAGAATCTCCAATTACAAGAATATCTTTTCTGACCAGATCTGAAGAATCTTCAACTTCTAATATAGTAATATCTGCTCAGTTGTTACAAAGGAATGATCTTCATCACCATTAGTCTTATTAATCCCACTGTTTTTATTGCTTTTAAATTTGCAAGCATATAATTCTCATGCAACTGGCTTTGTACATCCACAGCTTGAGCCATGTAGTCAACATCTGTCTGTCTTTAATTTTTTTTTTTTTTACAGTAATGTTCTTCAATCCTTCTATATTTAGTTTTGATTTCTTCCTTTTCACCTGCCCCTTGCCTCTTTGATTCAACTTCTCTTTTGGAAAAATGATGCCTTTTTCTGTAGGCTGATGGTTTTCTGATAGAAAAAAATGTTATCATTCCCTGTAATCTGTGTGTTACATAACAGAGCAGTGTCCTTTTTATCACGTATTCTCTTTACTTTACAGATATTTATCAGTTTCCTTTTCTTCCTTATTTGCTGTAAACTTCTTATCTTTTTTGTTTCCTTCTAAACTTAAACACTCTGAATCCTCAGATTGCTGAATACTTGTATCCAGAATTCCAAAGTTGTCAGGGGCATCATCTTGTTTCATAGGGGTTGAATGATCTTTACAGACAGTAGACACGTCATTTCCTAGATGTTTATTTGCACTTTGCCTAACATTATTTTGCTTCAGATTATTTGTTAAGTTTTTCTGCATTGCCGCCTACTTTTGAGCATTTTCTGGCTTGTTAAACTTGATTTCTGTGTTGGTAACTGTATTTAGAACACAACCTAGAGCTGATTACTGAATTTCCTGCATGCACTTATTTTTAAAATCGTTTTTTTCTTAAAACTTGCATTTTATCTGTCTCTGGCCTAGCACTCAAGTGTGGGGTCATTTACTGCACTGTTCTAACTTGTTGATACTTGTGAACCTCTGCTTTCCTTAAAAAAAACAAAAAAAAAAATCTTGCTTTTTTCCCACTTTTCTGAGATTTAAAAAAGTTCAGTTACAGATTTGCTGTTCTGAACTATTTGTAAGTTTCTTGGAGGCCATTGTTTGCTTGGGCTAAAGGGAAGTCTCTGTGTTCATCAGTGGCAGTGATAAACATTGAGCAGCCTGCCTGCCCCTGTGGGAATGGTTACTGCCTTGAAACTGTAGTTTTTCAATTCCAAACTCCTTGATCTCCCTCTCTTAAAACCCTCTTTTGCACGGTCTTGCGCATTTTTGCGCATAGCGGAACATCGGGCAGCGCCGCCTTATTGGGTTTAAGCTATTCCTGGCTCCACAAAGTCTGCTCTTCACTTTTTCCCTTAGAACTGCTCTGTCTCCCAAATTAAACACCATATTCTCATTCTAAGCCCCCTCACTGGTCCAAATAAGTAATCTTACAAGTTAGCACTAATAAACCATAAGCAATACTTACTCTTATACTCTCTACGATTACCTTGTCCCCTATTGGTCTGTTTTAATTCAGTTCCCTATATTACTCTAGCATGTCCAAAGGTCAGTCAATGGTTTCCTCTCCAGTCCAGCTGGTGAATCTGGGAATTTTGAGGCAATGTTACAACTGTCTCATGTACATGGACAACCCTCTCCTCCTCCATACAGGTTCAAATATATGTGAGAGATGCAACCATATAGCCAAACTGGAGGCTGAGCTCTCTCATCTCAAAACTGGTGTAACCAGTCAGTAGGAGAAGGTAACCTTACACAACACAATTCCAGTATCACATAGTCCCACCACAACAGCGAACCAAACACATAAAAACACAAAAACATACTCGGAGGCTCTAAATAAAAATCTACCTAAGCAACAGAGACCTCCAAAGCAGACATCCAAGCAAACGCTACCCCAAAACAAAACACATACAACACATAGCACACAAAGTCAGTGTGCCAAGCAGTCACAGCCCTTAAGGCTGAATAACACACCTGATACTCTTGTAATAGGTAACTCTATTGTCAGACACACTGACGTCCCGCTCACCAGACTTAATAAAGAGAAGTTCACAGTGAGCTGCCTGTCGGGCGCTAGGATCCGCCACATAACGCAAGCACTCAGGTCACTCCAAAGCAAATACAAATATGACTCAGTCATTGTACATGCTGGCGTGAATGACCTGAGACGTACCTCCCTCGACTACATGAAAAGAGACATAGAGGAGCTCTCTGATCATGTAGCCCAGGCCGGTATGACCCTGACCTTGAGCAGCATCTTACCCTCACCTAGAATGATGCCACAGTATAAAGACAAAATGATCGATTTTAACAATTGGCTAAAATTTTGGCATCATTCAAAGGGGATCCAGTGTCTGTCAGCCTGGGATGACATGCTCGACAAGCCACGTTGCTTCGCTAGGGACGGCTTGCACCTGTCACCCCTGGGCTTTCAGATATTGGCAAAGGCTCTTGCCACCCCCATAGTGCCTTTTTTAGGCATAGCTCAAAAATCAAACCCACCTCCATAGACAGCACAAGGAACAAGAAACTAAGGGTAATGCTGCTAAACACCAGAAGTCTTAACCTCAAGATGCACGCACTTGAAGCTCTCCTCAGTATGGAGAACATCGATATCTGTGCAGTGACAGAAACCTGGTTCAAGGCTCCAGAGAGCACCCCAGCACTACCAGGTTATACCTCATATCATGCTTTTCGGCCCCAAAACCCGGACCAAACCACAAAAGGAGGGAGAGTTTCCATATTTATCAAGGATATCCACACCTCCAGGTTAGTGGCATTGCACGAAGTATCGGAGACCATCCATGTGCAACTGACAGTGGGCAAGACTGCTTTTCAGTTTATAGCATCCTACAGACCACCCTCTCAAAGTCAGGAATCCCACTCGGCTTTCCTGAAAACATTGAAGAACATGAAGATCTCTCCGAACACCATTATATTGGGCGACTTCAACTACCCAAACATAGACTGGGAGCATTACTCAAGCCCCAGCACCTTAGCCCAAAGGTTCCTGGAATTTATAAACTCAAATGCTATGGAACAACTAGTCACCACTCCCACAAGAGGGGATAACATACTAGACCTGATCATTACCAACATGGGGACTCTATGCTCCATACCAGAAGTATATCCCTCATTGGTAAGATCAGACCATAAATTAATTTCACTGGATATTCACATCCCGACCCCACCCCCAGCCCAGAAAACCACAGTGAAAAACTTCTCAAAAGCGAACTTCACACTTCTCAAAACCGAAGTGGAATCCTTCAAGGCCCTAGGGCCAGTGGAAACTACGGCCCAAACTGCAGAATCCTATATAAACGCATTCTACGGACATGCTATCCCAAACAAAATCAAGACCCAATCATCCAAAGGCAGGCGTCCAGTCTGGTGGACCCCAGCCATAAATAAACTGTGCAACAGAAGGAGGAAGCTACTACATGATAGAGCAAAATCCCTAAAAGGGAAGGCATCTCTGATCAGTACTAGCAAAAAATTACGATCCCTCATAAAATCCTCCAAGGCCAGCTTCGAGAGAAAAATTGCACAGGACACTAAAGACAATCATAAGGCTTTTTTCAGTTATGTTAGGAACCTGGGATGCAACTCCCAGACTTGTTCGGAGTTGATTCTAAACGACAAAAAATACACTGAACCCACAGACATCGCCAATATCCTGGCAGACAGGTTCAGTGCAAACTTCTCCACCCCCCCCCCCCAAAAGAGCAAGTAGCTATCCCAGCAGAGTGCAGCCTCCCAAACATCTCTGATGCTCAGGTGAAGGCTGCCCTCTCCAAAGCAAAAAAACACTGCTTCCATGGGACCAGATGGCATCCCGGGTTGCGTCCTACATGAACTCCAAGAAGAACTAATCCCTCAAGTAAAACTGCTGTACAATCTCAGCCTCACTACAGGATATGTGCCCAAAGAATGGCATACAGCAACAGTGGTCCCACTCCACAAAGGTGGCGCTACTACGGACCCTGGAAACTATCGCCTTATAAGCCTGACTAGCCTAGTCTGCAAGGCTATGGAGAGGATCATCATGGAACTCATAAACAAAGACATTGGGGACCTACAGACGCTACCCAATTTGGCTTTGTCAAGGGCAGATCCTGTCTTTTGAACCTGGTCGACTTCTTCGAAACAGTCACCAAGGCCATAGATGAAGGGAAGGTAGTCCACACAGCCTATCTGGACCTCGCAAAGGCATTTGACACAATACCCCACTCGGGCATCATAGATAAGCTATCCAGCCTAAATATAAACCCCTATGTCACAAGATGGGTTGCAAACTGGCTCAAAGACAGAACCCAGAGAGTCAGAGTTGCTGGAGCCATGTCAGACTCAAAACCGGTCACAAGTGGCATCCCACAAGGTTCTGTCCTGGGACCTCTCTTGTTCGGTATTTACTTTTCTGAGGTACAGGCCAACGTGGGAGGACTATGGCTCACCAAGTTCGCAGATGACTGCAAACTGGGCACCATAATCGACTCTCCAGCTGACACAAACATCCTTCAAAAAGGTCTCGCAGAGACGGATAACTGGTGCCAGAGCCATGGTCTAAAGCTAAATGCCAAAAAGTGTATAGTCATACCCTTTGGCAAAAACAATGTGCCCACAAATTACCACATAGGTGGTAACCCATTAAGTACAGAGAAAGTAATTAGGGATCTGGGGACCCAAGTTGATAGCAATCTCTCCTTTGACAACCACATTGCCAAAGTGGTAAGAAAGACCTTCTACATAGCCCCACCTCATCATGAAGGATTCACATCTAGATCAAGAGAGGTAATCGTGCCCCTTTATTCATCCCTCATCAGGCCCATCATAGAATACAATGCCCCCTTTGGGATGTACCTTACCAGACACCTGCAGCAATTAGAAAGACCCCAAAAGTACCTCACCAGGAGGAACAAGGGACTCAAACAGATGCCATATGCTGCTCGGTTAAAAAAACTCCAGCTCTACTCAGTTGCATACCGCCTACTTCGAGGCGATCTATGCCTGACATATAAAGCTATGTCCAACCCAGAATTAATGGACATGCTCCACCTCAGTAAATCTAAATCCCTTAGAGCCACGCACTCGAGGGACTTGAACCTCAGCACAGAAATAAATAGAACATGCTGGAGGGACAGATTCATAACCCAGAGGCTCCCTTCGCTCTGGAATAGAATTCCAATTCATGTTAGGCAGAGCACCTCACTGACTCTCTTCAAGAAGAATCTTGATGAGTGGATGGGGGATCGTAGGTTTGTCCCGGGGATTACTTCCCTGTCACTATTAGACAGAGGCACAGTATACTCAATTCAAGGGGTGGCGTAAGCCAAACACAATCGGGCTAGGCTTATAAATGCCCCAGTGCAGATAGTCTAGTATGAACCTATTATTTATCTCTCCAGTCCATTCATTAATATATGTATCAACAATTCTCCAAGCCGTGCCAATTGCAATCATAGTCAGCAAGTCTAGACTTACTTTTAATAATAATCAAATCCATCCAACTTTTTACATGATGAACACAGATCGCCACTGTTATGCGTTACCTTTAAATATGGATAGCATTTATTTACACTGCACAAGATATTTGTGCTTTAGCAAACTATTAATGGCATACACATTTAAGGAATCCATATTCAGCTTCAAACGAATAAAAAATTATAAAAGAAAAGAATAATCAAAATTACTAACCCCAGAAATCTAAGAGAACTTAAATCAATTTCTGAGAGGAAAATCACACAAGCAATATACAAGTAAATAAGTATAGTAAAGTTGTTTAGACAGTGCAAGTTCTGAAAGTCAGACAAAAGCTGATTCCTTTATGTCACTGTCTCACAGTTGCACTTCTTTTTAACAGTAAAGATCAGTAAATCGCAGAACAAAATAGGATTCTTTAGATAAGCTCTGGATTGTCCTCTGCAGTCTGTCTGAATTTATAGCTGACTAGGCCCCTTGGGATGGTTAGAGCTTGCCTGTCTAACACCTATCCCTTTCTAACAGCCAACAGTGAAGACTAACGGTAAAACAACAAAATATAAATCAAAGTAATTTTTTGTCTACAAAATATCCTTTCCTTTATGAACAGTGAAAACAGTGGTAAAATATAAAATAGAAATTGAAATAAAGCTTCTCTTGCCAGTCAACTCAACAGTAAATCATAAACCAAGATAGGATTGTTTAGATAAGTTCAGCTACTTCTGCTAACAAAGTTTCAGAACAACATGTTCTGTCATGTAAAACCCCATATTTGTTTTTTTATCATAAAGGTAGGGTGTTCCTGAAACCATTCCCTTCTTCCTTTCCCAAAGTGGCATCTGAGTCCACTATAAATCATTCCATTAATTTACCTGTTTTCTTTCCAAAAATTTCCAAAAAAGATACACATTGCACTTACTTGATGCTCATAGACAGCTTTTACTTGCATAAACTAAAGACTTCAGAAAATCAGACTGTGATAAACTGAGAGGCTGCCAGCCCAGCAAGATAGAATTTTGTTAATAATTCTGTCATTGTAAATATTAATATAATCAACAGGCTTGTTTGACAAATGTAAGAAAACTGTGTTATGTGTCGAGCTACAAAAATGTAACTACAGTGCACCTTGCTGGAGGAAAGCTGATATGTAAAGAATTTTACGACTATGTGATCTCATGCTAGGAGACAGGATGCCTGCAGCTGGAAATTCTTTCTATTGTCCTAAGACAGAGATAATTACTAGGTTTCAGTCTTTTATTGCTGTGGCTTCCTGGCAGGTGCAGATGACAAAGAAATGGTAAAATTTTGACTTATGTGAACCTGGGAAACTTCAGCAAAAGTGACAAGAATGGTGTAATCTGAAATGACTCCGCAGTAATGTGTATTATCAGTTTAAGGACTATCTGAGAAAGAAAGCACTGCATTTTTGTATTTTGTTCTGAAGCTGACAGCAACTCACCAGCACTTGCTTTGCTCTGTAAGTAAAGTTATTTAGAACATAGTTTATCTTAGAGACAGATAGAAATAGTACGATTAGTCTAGCTGGTTTCTATATTTATGTGAGACTGTCCTACAATGTTCTTTTAAAGAATTTCCTGTGAATCTGAACTCTCTAATGTCATTGTTTTGAGTTGATAAGTATTGTCTTGTGTTTTTATTATTTATTAATAAATATATTTAAACCTTTTAACTGTGGCTGTTTTATGATGAGATAATTTAAGGTCGGAGAGTAATTGCATGCATTTGGTGATACTGTATAAGCCACTCCTAAATGTCTTTCAAGTCTCAGTTACACTTACCAATTGGATAACAGTAACATTGCACAGTAGAATTGGACACCCTTTGGTAAGGGCCTTTATAGTAGCTGATAAGGGTGGTTGGTGGCAGGTGGTACTACCGTATAGTCTGGGCAGAAGGGGGCATATCTGGAGAACCTGTGCCAGCCTTCACCAGAAGTGTCTGTGTGTTTATATATAAATCATACCTCAAAGTGTGTGTGTGTGTGTCAGCTAGTTGGGCAGGGGCACGAAGCACAGGTTGGACAGAGAGGATGCTGGAGGTTTTGGCTTGACCACTCTGCTGAGATCTGAACCCTATAGCTGGGCCTGTGGGGAGTCTTATTGGAAATCTGGAGAGAAAGGGAGAAACCATCCCCAGACTGACTGTGATCTCTGTGTGCTCTTAAGAGAAATGTGGTCTTAAGGGAAATTGTAATTTACTGTGTGTGTACTTGTTATCCTCCCAGTGTGGACACCCCTTACTGATGATAGGGGTGAGGATTGAGGCTCCTTGATTACTGGGCCAGTGCACGTGTGTCACACAGACCAGTTTTTCCTTGCCTTATCTAAGTCTAAACTAGGATGGGTCATCTCAAAACTATCTCTCTGAAGATGGCTAGTAAGCACTACTTCATTTGTTTGACAAGTTGTATGTATTCCATCCTAAAAAAATGATGGCTTATTCGACAAGGGTATTGGCAACTTCTGTATTTTTTAAATATCAGTTTCCAACTGATGAGATTAGTGTAGCTGCTGCTTGATCTGCAGTACATACATTGGTGTCTCATAAACTGAATATACAGTCCAAACTCATTCTTTCTTTGACTCCATTGTTCTCAGGGACATTCTTCTTTAATTCCACCCATGAAATTCTGTATCTAGATATTATGTCCCATTCACTGAATAAGATGAAAATGGACAGCAGTGGATATGAATGTTATGTACTCACCATAATGACAGATCCATATTTCCCTATTTTCATCTGGTTCAACATCCCACCCTCCTTCCAAATTGTCATATACAGGTCCTTGATGAATTTGATGTATCTGCAGGAGTCTCAATATGTCTAACCTTAACAGGTTGGTTAACTCAGTTTCTTTATGGGACCCTTCAACTTCCTCTTTTTCCTGTTGGTTCATGTTTTTTTTTAACTGTAGTGGTGTTAGTAGTTTACATATATTCTTATATTGGTCAAACTTGAGCTGAGGTAATTTGAGGATGGTAAGGGAATTATGAGAAGTGGAGGAGTTAAGATGTGAATATGAAGGTTTAAAGGTGCTGAGGCTGGATCCCAGCCCTCTTCTTTTAACTAGAGGAAAATAGGGCAACACAGATCTGTCATTGTGGTGAGTACATAACTTTTGTTTTTGGAATGTGAGTGGCCTCACAGGTATAAACAGAAAGGTAAGAGTATTGAATTATATTAAAAAATGCAGCCTGCAAATAGCAATGCTGCAGGAAACACGTTTGGAAAGAAGTGAGCATATGAATTTGATATGAAAGGAATTTCAGGGTGGGTATTCATCAGAATATCAGGGACAAAGGAAAAGGTGTGTACTTATACTAATTGCTTGATGATCTCCTGTAATGATAGAAGAGGAAAAAAGATAATGGTAGATATGTGCTAGTAAGAGACTACTGGCAACGGAGAAGGATTATGCTGGCATGTATATATTCTATATAAAACTGCTGATGTTCTTCGTCTTCCATTGCTGCAGTCCTTACTATTGGGTATAGTCCGCATCCAGTCGGCCCGAATACCAGAGTATAAGGCTGACGTCGGTCAGGGCGCATTAGACTGGCGTCAGTACGTCAGGGTACTAATGCGCATGACCGGCGTCATATCCTCAGTCTTTTTTGCCGCGTGATCCGATGCAGAAGCAGTTTTGCGAGTGCAGGTTGGCGTTCTGAAATATTTCCGAAACCGGAGTTTCAGACCGAATCAGAGTTGGCTAAGTACCCCGTTGGGGAACATTTTGGTTTTTTCTTGCCTCAGTATTTAACCGGATGTCAGAAAAAGTGAATAACTGTATTTCTTATGGGAAACAAATACCTCATAGGGATTACCATACATTATGTATACCTTGTTTAGGGCCTGAGCACGACGTTGTTGGTTGCCGCTCTTGTGCTAAGTTTAACAAACGCACTATTAAGAGGAGGTTAGACTGTGCCAGATTAGTGTTTGGGAAGCGTTGCAATTATAAAATGCCGTCGGATGCTCCGGCGCCCGCTTCATCCAAGAAGCGCAAGGACAAAACAGCGAAGCCTAGGGTTGATGAACCGGCAGTCCCAGACGGCGGTTCTTTAGATGGCTCAGTGGAGCCAGAGGTTTTGCCAGGAGTTTCTATAGAGTCTCAGGCAGAAACTTTACTGTTACAGGATGTACCCTCTCAGGAGGCAGGCCAGGCTGAGGGGCTTCTCAGGTAACTATTCTTCCCTCTCTTCCCAAAGTAGTTAGAGCCTCTCCTTCTGTTGCCAAAACTTCTTTTAGAGGTAGGCCAACTTCAGCTTCAGTAGGGGCTTCTCCTAGCCTTCGGGTTCTGTACCTAAGAAACATATGCTTAAAATGGCAGAAGATTTGATTACTATGATTAGAGGTTCTATGGGCCCTCCTGATAAGAGGCCTAGAGTGGAACCAGAGTTTGACAGTTTTGAACAGGGTTCAGGGCTTCTGAATCTTCTGCGGAAGATTTGCAGGAGTATCCTCATTATTCTGATTCTGATGTGGATGATGCCACTCCTTGGCTTCTCCTCCTGAGGATTTTTCATTTTCAGAGACTCTGCATTCCATGAGGGAGCACTTTAAATGGGAAGGCCAGGATTACTCTGATTCCAGGAAGAGGCTTAGGGAATTCTTGTTTTACCCCAGCATAGGCCCTTAGCTATACCTCCTGTGTTGAATGTGGTGGAAGATGTTTTGCAGAGGCTTCCCTGAACCCTGATTCTTTGCCTCCTGCTCCTGTTAAACCTGATAGGTACTATAGGGTGCCCGAAGCTCATAAGTATTTGTTTAAGAGTCCTAGGGCGGACCCAGAAACTGTTTCTCAGGGGCCTAAAGGTGTTAAGGCCTCTGTGGTTAAAAATCCTGTTCCCACTGACAAAGAGGCAAGGGCGTTAGATAGGTGGGGTAAGAAAGTGTATACTTCTTCCACTCTAGCCATGAGAGCGTTGAATTGTCAGTTTCACATGCTGAAATATCAAAATTATCTCCTTTCACAATTGAAATCTAAGGTGGATGCTTTGGCGGAAGGTATTGATTGTAAAGACTTGCTGGATTTAGTTTATGTGTCTGAACAAGTGGGCAAGCATTCTTTGCAATGTGGTTTTGATGCTGTGCAGGCCTCCTCGAGGGTGGCTGCCACTAGTTCTGTTCTTCGCAGGCATGCCTGGTTGAGGGATCAAAATTTGGCTGAGCATGTTAAGACAAGGATTTTGGATGCTCCTTTACAGTCTGATGTGTTGTTTGGTTCACCTGTGGAAGCAGTTTTAAAGAAAATGGAGGACAAAGCTAAGTCTATACAAACTGTTAAAGATTTTTTGCAGGTACAGCCACCGAAGTTTAGTAGAAATTGGCCTGCTAAGGGGTGGACATATCCTGCTTATGATTCCCAGTCTAGGGGTAGGTCTAGACGTGGTAGGGGCAGGGCTCAAGGTTCTTTTAGGCCTAGAACAGGGAGTTCACCTGCTCAGACTTCTGGTGAGGGCAGGGTCAGTCCTTTCGTAAACAGACCCAATGACCTGCCTTTTCAACTGCCAGTAGATTCTCGTCTGGCAGCTCCTTTGGAAGGACAACTGTCTCTTTTCAAAGGAAATTGGGATTTAATTACTCAAGACAGATGGGTGTTGGACATCATTCTACCAGTCCCTGTGTCAGAAAGGGGCCTAGGATTTTATTCTCGCATGTTCCTAGTACCAGAGAAGGGGAACACGTGGAGACTGCTTTTGGATTTATCTCTCCTCAACACTTATCTGGACATTCCCAAGTTCAAGATGTTGACGTTACAACAGCTTTTACCCTGCTGGGCAAAGATCACTGGATGGTAACTTTAGATCTCAAGGAAGCTTACCTTCATGTGCATATCAGGCTAAGTTACAGGAAGTATCTGCGGTTTCAAGCTGGAGATTCTCATTATCAGTTCTCTGCATTGCCCTTTGGCTTATCTACTGCCCAGAGTATTCACAAAGGTTCTGGCTCCAGTGATAGCTTACTTCAGGCTACAAGGACTTCAAATCTATCCTTATTTAGACGACTGCCTGATTCTGGCTCAAGAAAAGGAAGACCTTCTACAGCATCTGGAATATCTTATAGCAGTGCTAAGATGCCTAGGGTATTCTGTGAACGAAATAAAGTCCAGTCTAGTACCCTCTCAAGACATGTGCTTTCTGGGTGTGAGACTGAATACAGCAGCCCAGATGGCCTTTTAACCCCGGACAAACAAAAGAGTCTGTCACTTTACTTCCATCAACTATCTCATCAGTCCGTGCTGACTGCAGAGACAGTCCTTCAAGCATTAGGGTTCATGGCATCTTGTATTCTGGTGCTTCCCAATGCCAAACTGCATATGAGGAAGTTACAATGGTATCTCAAAATGTATGGACACAGCACTGCCAGGATTTAGACACTGTCATTCAAATAATACCTTGCCTTCAAAGAGTATTTTTGTGGTGGGCTCAGGAATGTCACCTAAACAAGGGACTCTCTGTGACCCGGCCAGAGGCGAGTCAGATTTTACCGACAGATGCCTCAGACATTGCTTGGGGAGCTCATCTAAATGTAAAGTGGATACAAGACAAGTGGCCTGCCAGACTACAGCATCTACATATCAACATAAAGGTGATGTTAGCAGTCCAGTTCGCATTGCTGGCTTTCAAGGAGTTACTTCTTCCAGGGCAGGTGTTGATTCTAACAGACAACACAACTGTCATGTGGTACTTCAACAAACAAGGGGAACACATTCTTATCCTCTATGCAGGCATGCAATGATTTTATGGGAGACTGCACGCTTGCACCTAACTCTTCAGGCAAGGTTTCTGCCAGGAGCACAGAACTCCTTAGCAGATGTGTTAAGCAGACAAATCATGGATCCCCACAAGTGGAAACTGGATCTTCATGTATTTCAGAAATTGACAGTGTCATGGGGAACTCCAGACATAGATCTGTTCGCTTCTCCACTAAACCACCAGCTGCCACAGTTTTGCACAAAGGGGTTTCATCACACAGCTTGGAAAGTGGATGCTCTGTCTTTCAGTTGGACAAACCTTCATCTGTATGCCTTTCCACCTCTGCCTCTTCTTCCAAAGGTACTGTTAAAGGTCAGACAGGACAGGCCAAGGATGATTTTGATAGCTCCAGATTGGCCTCGGCAACACTGGTACCCTCTACTACGGAGTCTGGTAAAGAAGCCTCCATGGCCTTAACCTTTGATTCCACATCTGTTATCCCAGCAGGACGGTCATCTGCTCAATGTCAAGCTTCACTCTCTTCCTCTGACAGCCTGGCATATTCTGTATTGAAACACAGCAGGTCTCAACTTCCTCAACAAGTTTTAAATGTGATTATGGAAGCTAGAAGACCTAGTACAAGGAAAGTGTACGCAGCAAAATGGAAGAGATTTTTATTTTGGAGTAAAGCAAAGAATTTGGAGATTTCTGAGCCTAATTTGAGTATGGCTCTTCATTATCTTACTGAGTTACTGGACAAGGGTCTGTCCTTCTCTTCCATCAAGATTCATGCTGCAGCAATCTCAGCTCACTATGATTGTGACCCACCATTGTTTTCGCATCCTTTGTTCAAGCAGTTTCTTAGAGGGGCTAAGAATATCAGACCCCACGTAGAGCTCCTACTCCTGCTTGGGATCTCAATTTTGTGTTGGAAAAACTTACTCTACAACCTTTTGAGCCTGCGGCTACTGCTGAATTGAAATATTTGTCATGGAAGACTGCTTTTTGTTGGCTATTACTTCTGCAAGAAGGGTGTCTGAGTTGCAGGCCCTTATGGCAGTCGAGCCCTTTTGATTTTCCATAAGGATAGGGTATCATTACGTACTAATCCTTCCTTTATGCCTAAGGTGGTTTCTAGTGTGGCTTTAAACCAAACTATTCATTTGCCTACCTTTTATGCAGACCCCCAAAATAAAGGGGAAAAGATTTTGCATACTTTAGATGTACACAGGCAATTGCGTTATTACTTAAGCAGGACTAAGGATTTTAGGCAGTCTCAGCAGTTGTTTGTTTCTTTTGCTTTGAGTTCGCAAGGCAAGCCTGTGTCAAAACAAACTATTTCTAGGTGGATTGGCTTTTGCATTGCATTTTGTTATTCCCATCATGGCAAGGAAGTTCCAGCTGGGATTAGGCCTCATTCCACTAGGGCTACTGCCACTTCAACAGCATTTCTACGGGGTGGCAACTAAGGATATTTTGGAAGCAGCTACTTGGAGTTCAGTGCATACTTTCTCTAAGCATTATCACCTTCCTATCTACTCTAAGTCTAGGGCTGGTTTTGCCACAGCTGTTTTGCAAGGCATGTTGTCAGCTCCTGCTTCTTTATGATTTGCCAACCTCCCTTACCTCTGCTTTGGGATTCTACCCAATAGTAAGGACTGCAGCAATGGAAGACGAAGAACATAGTACAGTTTTGTACCTACCATAAATGTAGATGTTCGAGGATTCCATTGCTGCAGTCCAATTTACCCTCCCTCCTTCCCTCTGTGTTTAGGGGTGGTTGTGTAGGTGATTTACCTGCTTATATTTTTGTATATATTGTTCATGTTTTGGTGCAGGTATTTTGGGCCTTGTCTTTTTAGGGTCTTCTGACATCTGGGGCAAGAAAAGACTGAGGATATGACGCCGGTCATGCGCATTAGTACCCTGACGTACTGACGTCAGTCTAATGCGCCCTGACCGACGTCAGCCTTATACTCTGGTATTCGGGCCGACTGGATGCGGACTATACCCAATAGTAAGGACTGCAGCAATGGAATCCTCGAACATCTACATTTATGGTAGGTACAAAACTGTACTTTATGGAGCTTAAGAAATTTTGGGGAGAAATAACCAGCTTTCAGCAGCAAAGAATGTTAGTTATAGGTGAGGAATGGAACTTGATTTGCAACAGCAAGGATACATCTGGGGTACTTGGAAGAGAAAATAAAATAAAGGAGAGTAGCTTTCTATATAAATTTATGAAAATAGTTGGTATGGAAGGCATGAATTTAGTAGTAGTAGTAACTCAGAGAGTTTATATTATTCCTCAAGATGGTATAATCGGGCACGTCGGGACAGAAATTATATTTCACAGGACTGTGGATTTAATTTGAAAGCTTCAGCACACATCCAGTAACTATTTCAGATCATTTGCCAATAACAACCAAGATAAAAATGTAGGTTCATGAAGTACTAATGAGGCATTGGTGCTTCCCCACCTACTTGTTAAAAAGAGAAGAATTTAAGGAATGGGTGGTGGAAATTATTTAGAACTATTAGGGAAGATAGGAATTTCTTCATAAGTTATAGCTAGTAAGTGGGATAAAATGAAAGTAGAGTTTAAAAATAGGTTAGAAATAAAAGAAAAATAGATGTAGTTAAGAAGTAACAATAACTATTTAGAGGGGCTGACAAAGGTTAAAGTATTGCAGAATAAGGGAGATCTCAGAACAAGAAGAGGCACAATTACAGAGTGCTAAAGAGAAAATAAGGGAGTATCTGGTTAACATGCACGAGTTTAGAAAGATTGCTGTTAAGCAATTAATTGCTTTTTGATAACACAAAACAGAAACTTTTAGCACAATGACTTAAGCAATAGAAAGTAGAAAATGTTGTTGCCAAAATTAAAGAGCCTATAACAAGAAAAATAAACAGAGATCCTGCAGAAGTAGAAGAAATAGTTTGGAAATTTTATGAAAATTTGTATAAAGCAGAGGAATGTGGAATTCAAGAAAAAGCACAAATGGAAATATTTATGGAAGACATAGGTATGCCAAGGTTAGAAGTGGACAAGGTTCAACAGTTTGATAGTTAAGGTAGGAGGAGACTGGATAAAAATGGTGACGTATAATCAATGTGGGGGAGAGTCTCCAAGAATAAATGGTATTCTTGTGGAAGTTTGGAAGATAGGAGGGAAGAAAGTGATAAAGATCTGGAACGTTTAGTTTACCAGAATTTAAAAGGAGATGAAACAACAACATCCTGGAAGAAAGCTGCTGTGGCTGTAATACCTAAAGATGGCAAAGACCGATGGACTCAGCTTCATATAGCCCCGTTTCAATTTTAAAGCAACATTATACAATGTTTATGTCTCTAATAGCTTAAATAATGGCAAAGGATTTGCTGAAATAGATATAGACCAATATAGTTTTGTGGAGAGGAGGCAAACATTTGACAAAATTAACAGAAAAATGATGATTCACTGGGAAGCAGAATGCAAGAAAATACTGCTGCTGCTTTTGGGTCTTGCTACAGAGAAATCATTCCACAGAGCAAGCTGGGATTTTATATGTAGGGCAATGGCAGCATTTGCATTCCCTGATACAATAATGAATTTTATTAGGAGGATATATGAGGGATTAAAGTGGGAAGGGTCCTCTCTGTTCTGTCTGGAAAGAGGATCCAGACAGGGTTGTCTTCTTTCCCCTTTTTTATTTGCATTATATTTAGAGCCATTGGCAAAGAAATTAAGGGACCTAGAAATTCAAAGATATCCTTCTTACCGTAATGAAGAAAAGTTGGATTTATTTGCAGACAATATTATTTTGTACCTGATAAAACCAGAAAAAGACATTCTGAGACAGTTTCAAGTATTTTCAGTATGTAAAAATTAAGGAAGACAAAACAAAGGCTGTAGTTGTAAACTACGTACCTCACAAATTAATTGGTTGAGCAGTATCCATATTTATGGGGACATGATAAAATGAAACATTTAGGAATATGGCTTAAAAAGGATTCTATTAAGGTAGCAATGGAAATGTGGTAAGAGACTAAACAAAAGATAATGCGAAACTGAGAAACTGGAAACTCTTGTTTATGGATGTGCATAGTAAGATACAAGCAGTGAAAATCTGTTTAGTCCCTTTAGTTTTATATACAGGCCAGGCATATTTTTATCACCCAGAGGAGAAGGTTGGGCAGTAAATTAGTGTAGAGTTGAAAAGTTTTATCTGAGCGGGGAGGAGGGCAAAGAGATAAGTGAGATAAGCTGATCCTTCCAATAGAAGATGATGGTTTAGGATTACCTGATTTGAAGGGATACTTTAGAGCTTCACAGTTAAGGCTCATATACATAACGCAAGCAGAAACCATTCAAAGTGGAAGTGGAGCAAGTATGGGGAAATTCAAGAAATAAGGAAAGAGTGGAATTTTGGTGCAAATTCTTAAGGAGAGCAGCAGCAGTCATAAAACAAATTTTATCCATAAAGTACCAGAAAATATTCTAAGAACTAAGCCAATACAAGAATTGTGAAAAGAGATTCTGCTGATAGGGATGACTGCAATTAGGGGTACAGAGAATAGGCAAGAGACTGCTGGAATACTGTAGAAAACTGGCAAATGAACCAAGGCATTGGGAGCAAAAAAACGGAGAGGGAAAGGTAATAGAATGGTAAGAGGTCAAGAAGACATTTATGCTGCAGGCTAGAGACTGTCTTCCTTGTCGGGGATTGATATTGGAGTATAGGCAGATAAAGAGATAGGGGATCCTAAGTGAAAGACCTGCTCTGGTAGAGTTTTTAGTTGAATCTAGCACAGAAGCTGCTTTAAAAAAAATACTGGTAGAGCATATAAAATATTGCACAATAACTATAGGAATTGATCAGAAGAGGTTAGAAAAGATTGGGAAGAGAGATTGGATAAGCATTTCCTAAGGAAACAATGGAAGAATGTAAGTATGGCTCCTAAGTGTGCAACAAAGTTTAGAAGATTTAGGATTTTTGTTTAGAAGTGTTTGCATTAGGTATTTTTATACCCCATGCAGACTCCAAATAATTTTTCCCCCAGGTAGATGTTAAATGGTGGAGGTATGATGGGGAAGAAAGAGGTAACTGGGAACATATGGTTTGGGATTGTAATGAGTTGGCAGATTATAAGAAATCCTTACAGAGTACTCTGTCAGAAATATTGGGTGAGCAATGAACTAAGGAAATTTTGTTTTAGCCTGGAGGATCTGAATTGCCTAGACATCATAATGCCTTGTTAAATTTTATTCTGGTAACTGCCAAAAAGCAATTACTAGAAAAAGGAAATCAAGTCTAAACCAAGTACTTGAAGTAGTAACAAAGATAACAGACCTGTAAGTGAGAGCTTTAGAAGAGGATAGAAGAAAATTACATAGAAAAAAGTGGAAATCATAGGAACAATATATGCAGAGTATTATTCTGGAGGAGTAAGATTTAAGGAAAGGCAGAAATTGAACAATTTATGTAATGTTAGATGTATGGTAGTCATATAAAAGAATATGTGTGATATATAGTGTTTGCAACTGTGAACATGTTAACATGTTTTTTTTATATAAATGTGTGTTTGTTCATGTCTTAAGTGACAATTTAATTAATGGTGTTAAAAAGAGCAAATGGAAACAAAAAATATCTCTTGAGTGCATTTGCTCAGTCTTATTCTTTAGGGTAACTGATTACCAGTTTTCCTTTGTTTCCCATTACCAGCTGCTTTTGCCACATCTGTCCCACACTGATTTCAGTCCCCTTCTGAATTTTCATAGTTGTTCTCCCTTTTATTTCACTTTTTCTCTTCCTTGTTGACCTTCTGGAAGACATATACTCTTAAGCCACCCATTTCTGTTGACAGTTTAGTTATTCTCAGCTGCTTGGACTATCCTTGCCATCTTGGAATACCCCTTTTTTCTTTAGGTTTATGATTTACTCTTTTTCTGTGTTGAATATTCAGAATAATATAACCATTATTTTGTAACTTCACCAAAGGCAGGAAAACTGCTTCTTAATGTGGTATAACTTTAGCACGATTACAGGTTTCATTAACCGCATTCACATTGTTTTTTGCAGAATCTGTCCAAAACTCAAAAGTGCATGTTTATTTTAAATTATGAGCATCTGGAAATGGAGAACAAATGGAATTATTATTCAGTGGATTTTCATTAACTGCACGGAATCAAAGTTAGGATAAAATTGCAACATAAACTTTACAGAGCAAACGTTTCTTTAGAAGAGATATTTTTAAGTTTTTGACAGCTGTTATTAAATTCCAATGTTTTCTATTTAACTTCTAACAAACCCATTCTACATTTAACAGCAGCTAGATAAAGTTTACAGTCATTAATCATAAACCTAGCAAGTAAGCATGCATCTAATCAACATAACCAAGGCTAGCTTCACTGTAGGCATCAGAGTGGGAGAAAGTAAACCATTTTGTTCTCAGTGGTGCGCTCATTCTTTGTTTGGTGCAGATGTACAGTTCACTGTCATGTTAAAAAAAAAAAAAAAAAGGGCAGTGATACCGTGATCAGCACTGGTTAACTAACAATGGCAAATGCAGTGCTTTCATAACCTAAATCTTCTCTGCTACTGAAGCTGTGTTCCTGATACTAGTGTATTCAATCTGTTTACTGTGCATTTCTGAGGGGCACGGTGTAAAATTGTAAAATGATGAAATAGACAGGAAAAATGTTTGAAAAGCATTAATTACATTACAGTGTATGTCAACACTGGTGGGCTTCCAGCCACAGTGCAGGCACTTTCAAAAGATATGAAATTATGACTAACTGAAAGAATACCACAACCTTCCAACCCATTGAGAACCCAATGTGTAGATTGGCTGTTATGGTAATAAGGTATTGTTGCTTGATGCTTTCACAACTGCACTGTTTTCAGTGTATATAATAGATGAGTGGGTGGTACACTTTGTGTAGCTGGGTATAGCTGCACTGCAAGAAAGAAAGTAGTGAATGTAGACCAGCTTTTTACAGGGGCAACTCTAGGATAAGAAATCAGCTTGGATACATTAAAGATGTACTATTTGTTGAACTGCTTCCAATATTTTTTGATGACTGTTAAACATTCAGATTAAGATAAGCATACTACAGAAGGAAACAAAGTATTAAAATAATGTCATAGTTAAGTGGATGTAGGACTGATTAAAGCAGTAGCTAAATATATGTACTAGTATTCATAAAAGCTGGCAATATATAAAAGTGTTCACCAAGGCTCAAAACTGAATTTAAGTTGTACATAGTTACAAATCCGAGTAAAGATGATGATAATACTCACCGGATTTGACTGATTGCAAAATGTGTGAAGGGATATTAAAACTACTCAAAAAGTACAGACAATGCGAGTTCTTTACTAGTTTACTTAGGGGAATCATAGGTTTAACGTTTGAACAAAAATGAAGGGGGTGAAAACTTTCCTCCCTCCTATACTGAAAGCTTGTAGAAATCCTAATAAGCATATTTAAAAGAAGATGCACATATATCAGTGCTTGGTAAAAAGTGGAATATGCAGTTAATTTCAGTGTAAGAAGACTAGGAATTAACTCTAGCATTCTGCTGCCATAAAACACAAATAAAAAGTCTTAGATGTGTAGATAAGGTTTCATGTGAATAAAATAGCAACAGAAGTAAAGATCATGAAACCTGTAAATGATTAGTAGGCAGTAATTTTGTAAAAGGGTTATTCAGCATACCGATAATAGTATACTATCCTTCAACAGGGTTAGGTGATTTCTGTTAAGCATATTAGCTCTGTGACATAGAGATAAAGCCCTTACGGTTATCCAACCAAGTTGGGTTTTTAGTAATTTATACACTGGAAAAACTGTTTTGATGGGAGGGGGGTGACAAAGCTGTGCCTGCTCAGCCCTATGGGGTGGGGGAATCAGAAAGCATGCTACTAGATGTAATTCCCAGTGGCAATGTTTAGGGGGTCAAGAATGAGTAAAAAAAATACATGCACACACACACATATATATATATATATATATATATATACACACACACACATATATATGCATACACGTGCATTGGTACGGTGAGTGGGTGTACTTTTCATAGAAACTGGTTTACAATTTTCATAAGTTTGATCTTTTCAGAAATGTTATCCTGTTTTACTGTATAGATTTAACATTTTTTCTTTTGTTTTTATGTTCGTGATCTGCCTACAGTGGCAACCCCAACCCCCATCATCAAATTACGCATTGATTCCACAGGGAAGTCTGGCATGGGAGGTTATAGACTGGGACTGTGCATCATTGTTCCAGAAAGTGAAAAATGTTTTGTTTACTCCTTACCCTTCCTGCATTGGCCGGCATGAGTGGTGCAATACCTGCTTTGCTAGGCTCCATGTAGGTGTGTGCTTCCACAAACCCACTATTCCTAGGGAGAACAATTCTTTCCTTGATAGGCTTCACTACCTGCAATTCACCTTAGGTGGAGCATATACCTGTGGCATGACTCATAAGTGGTGTTGCAGGAAAGAGGTGTGTAAAACATCTCCTCCAGAATGGGTGAGACATTATTGGCTGCTTGTTCTCACCTGTTCTGAGCAGGCTGCACCATTGCCAGGAATACCTGTCTTTCCCACTTCTTCTGTGTCATAGTTGGGCCTTCATCCTTCTATGCCATGGCAAGAGTACAGTATACATTTAAATATAATATAAGGAAGTTATATTTCTATCCCTAACTTCATCACTGGAGTTGTTCAGTGATGCAGAATGAAAGCAGTACCAGATGCTATGGCATCAAGGTATAACAGATATTTTGCAGCTTATGAAGAGATATGGAAAAGGGAAAGTGCAGCTGTATAAGGAAACTTAACATAACAGTAGATATTTGAATAGTCACTGCTGCAGTAGCCTTAGTAGTATGGGTACATCTGCCAAAGATATAACAGCTGACCAGCTTCCAAAGCTTCAGGGTGCCTTCCACATGTCCAAACTGTCAGGCAATTTGAGCTGAGCTGACTAAAAGACCAGTTTGGTGCCAAGCCCTTCAGAGCTTTCCTGCCAACAGTGAGAGGGAGACTGAGCCCTGAAAGGACAATGCTAGGAGCAACAAAAAATAAATGTCCACACCCTGGCATAACAAAACACACCAAAAAAAACAAGAGGGATGGAGGGAGAGAATGGCCACTGCAGCAATGATTATTCGAATGGCTACTTTTATGGTAAGCATACTTACACAACTGTACTGTATTCATCTTCTAAATCACTGCTGCGGTAGCCTTAGCTGCATAGGTAGATTACCCTATCTAATAGGGTATGTGAAAGAGGAAGAGTCCAGGAACCCCTGGAGAATGGTCCTAGCAAAGCCTGACCTAGACCTAGTGAAAGAATCAAGCTTATAGTGCTTTGTAAAAGTATGTACAGAGGAACAAGTAGCAGCTTCTAGAATACTTCTAGATTCCAACTCTTTTCCAAAAGCAATAGCTGAAGCCATGGACCCTGATACAGTAGACCTTGGCTGGAATAGTGTTTTTATGTGAATATAATAAAAGATAATAGCCTTAAACAACCATTTGGAAACCGTCTGTTTTGACACAGGTTGTTGCTTACATTTATAAGAAATGAAAAATTGATCTGAAGATATGAAAGATTTAGTTCTGTCAAGTTAGTACTAGAGTTGTCTGTAAGCCACCAAGGTATGGAGTATCCTTTAACCCTTGTGTTTAGGTTCAGGAAAAAAAAAACAGGGAGATGACTAGTTTGGCTTAAAGTAAACTCTGATACCAGTTTGAGCATAAAAGAAGTCTTTGTTCACAAAGAAACCCTTTCCCTGTAGAAAATGAGATGGGGTTAATTCGCCAAAAGAGCTTGCAACTCAGATACTCTTCTTGCAGAAGTTACAGCAATCAGTAACATTGTTTTTAATGTCAAGAACCTCAAGTCAACCAGATTAGCTGGTTCATGTGGAACAAGGGTTAGTTTTTGTAGCACAAAATTAAGATCCCAAGGAGGGGCCACTAGTTTACTTCTGAGGTCTGTTGTGCAAAACCCCCTTTCAAAGACATTTTCACATGAAATTTCATTGAAAGAGGAGGATCCATAGGCAGACATTCTGAAATGGCTGATAACTGAACTTTAACGTAGGAAAAAGAAAGGCAGTAAGATAGTAACCCACAGAGATATTGAAAAAAACAGAGAACTGCCCCTGAACAGGTGCTGGCTATGTTGTTGGCACCAACCACAAAACCTTTTCCATTTGCTAGTATATAATTTTCTAGTAGCAGACTTACTCATATCCTTTAGTACCTGCTGCACATCCTCAGAAAACAGGTGCCTAAAAGGAAGTAAGACCTTATGAGCCAGGCATTCAGTTGAAGTTGATTGATATTGCAGTGCGTCAAACACCCCTGTTCTTTTGTGAGTAGATCCAGTCTGTGCGGAAGCTTGTGTTAATTGACCCAGGCCATTCCCAAAAGAAGGTAGAACCACAGCTGCCTGGAACAGAAGGGAGTCATCACAGTGATCTTGAGAGAAACCTTCTGAATCTTCAGCAGTACCTTGAGTATTAGTGGACAGGGTGGAAACAAATACAGGAATATTTATGTCCAAGGAAAAGAAAATGCATCTGACTTGGACCTTCTTGCATGCAGTCCGGGAACAGAAACTTGCTAGTTTATTGCTCAGAGAGGTGGCAAAGAGATCTGCTTGAGTAACTCCCCACAGATTGATCAAATCTTGGAAGACCCCTCCCCCCCCCAGCTTTAATTTCCATTTGTGAGGATCTGTTCTGGTCCTGCTCACCTTGCCTGGCACACAGTTTTGCTCTGACAGAATGTAGGATGCCTATAGAGTGACTCTGTTGTGAAGCTGTATCCCAAGCTAACATGGCTACTCTGCAAAGGGGGTTGACCTGGTTCCCCCTGTTGGTTGATGTACTGCATAACTGTGGTATTATCTGTAACAACTTGTAGAGGTCCAGGAAACCAAGGATGATTCAGAGAGTTGAGTGCCTTGATTTTTGATGTTTATGTTCTTGCATTTGTCCCCGGTGTCCCACACACCCTACACTTTACCCCTCCTGAAACTGCTCCCACACAAAGTCCAAGGCATCTGTGGTAACTGACTGGTAACAGAGAAGGAGAATGGGAGCCCTGGATTTAAGAATATCCGTTGTCTCCACCAAATTATTTCTCTTCTGACAAACCCCAGCACTGGGATCGAAAAGACAAAGGTTGGTAGTGGTGGGACCAAAGAGACTTCAGATATTGTTTTTCATGTGGAGTCTTGCCAGGGGTATCATGAGAAACATAGAAGCCATGAGACCCAAAATCTTGAGGTATTTCCTCGCAGTGACTGAAATTTTAGTGGAAAACCTTAGAAACAGAGCTAGATATTGATCTATTTTTTTCCTGTGGATGAAAAACTCGTAGAACTGAAGTGTCTGACATCCTCTGTTAAGGAGTGTAAAAAAACCTTTGAATGTTCTCTTGAAATGCCAACTTATGTAAGAAACCTTTCACCCAAAAGAGAGAGATTCCTCACACTTTAAAAAAGGCTCTGCATAGATAAGCATGTCATCAAAATATGGAAAAATGTGGATACCGTGTAGCCTGCAGTGGGCTTATAACTGGAAAGGGCTCTTGGTACAGCAGGTAGTCCAAAGGATAAAGCATAAAATTGATAATGTTGTCCAGATAGACACACACACACCTTTAAGCAACATCTGAAGTCTAGGTGAGTAGGGATGTGATAAGTATCTTTTCAGTCTAGTGTTACCAGGAAACTTAATAAAGGAAAAGTAACAGGTTAGGAAGTTACATCATTTTGAATTTCAACACTGTTACAGACAGGATTAGGAAAAACGAAAGATTCAGAACTGGTCTCCAAACATTTTCTTTCTTTAGCACCAAGAACATCCTTGAATAAAAACCCTTCCCCACCTGGGAAGGAGGAACTGGTTGTATCACACGTCAGGGCAGCATGTGATGAACTGGTGGAAACAAGAGTCTGATCTGGAGGATGTGGAATGAGCACCTGGAATGGAAGAATTTCATACCACTGCCATCTGTAACCTTGACAAATAATCTTCAAAAACAATTTGTCTGAACCTATCTGTTGCCTAAGAGAAAAATGGAGATTCAGACTTTGTAGAAGAGAAAAGGGACCATGGTGGTACGGGGGTCACAATCACTCTTGAATAGTCATTTGGATTTGTTGGACTGCCATTTATTTGGGTAGGTTCGAGATTTATATTTTGTTGGAATTGTATTCTTCTGCTTCTTTTTTTTTTTTTGAAAAAATTGGAGAGGAGTTTGAGAATCCCGTAGAAAATTTGGAAAAGGAGAGCTGAAAAATCTTAAGAGATTCCCTGAATCATTTTACTCCTTTCATCAAACTGATCACTTCTACAGCAGAGAGGCCAAAAGTTAAATCTCTATCCGAAGGGAAGTTTCAGATCTCATTTGTAATATCATCTGGGAGACTGAGAATGCAGCCATGCAAACCTCTTCAAAATAGTACCAATGGCTATAATCCTGGAAGAAATGTCAACAGTCATGCTCACCTTATGGTTGCTGCTAACAGCACTTTTGGCTAACATCAAAGATTGAAACAATACTAACTTCATGAAATGTGAACAGTCATGCACACCTCATGGGTGCTGCTAAGAGCAATTTTGGTTAACATCAAAGACTGAAACAATACTAACTTCATGAACTTTAATCATACTTCGATTTAGGAATGGGGTCTATTCCTATCATGGTACTAGAAACTCAAATGATGTGGAGAAATTTAGCCATGAATAAACAATAAGCAGGGACTAATGCAATAGAAGAAACAAAATTATTTGTAACAGAGTTTTCCTCACAAGAAGAAACTGCAGATTAAAACATTCTGTATACTTTCACAATTGCAAAAAAAATAAAAAATCAAAGTTGCAGAATTGCACAATTTTTCCCCCATATTTATCAATAAATTTCCCATCCTTATCATAAAGAGTAGGACTGAAATTAGCTGTTTAGCAGCAGTGGATCAACTAAAGCTATAGCTGCTGTTGTGCCAGGTTGGGCACTAGTGTAAAAAACTGAGGAACTTTATACATCATATCTTCCTTCTTATTGGCTGACTATCAGGAAAATTGCAGGCAAGTTACATACACATCCTCTAAAATAAAGTAGGAGGAATTGGTATGCAAAACTGTTAAGTCTTTGAAGGTCACTTTTACACAGAAAAACACAGCAAAAAGTACTTTATTTGACTTTTCGGGGGCAATCAAAGTGTTTTAAACATAATGTCTCCATTTTCAGTTACTTCACACAATTTTTAAACTTAAAGGAACAAAAAAAGTACTCCCTTTTAAAAAGTATGATACAATCTTGTGGTAGTCCATTAAAGCACAAAACTCCTAGCTTTAAAATAACTTTTCTGTAGAGAAAAATGATAAAATGCAAAGAATATTTAAAAAAGTGGAAAGTTTTTCCCCAAAGGGAACTTATCTGCTTAGCAAAGGAACAGCAACAAGCTGACTGTGGATCATCTAAAGCCTTAGAGGAGTGTCCTCTTTAGCAGCTGTAAAGTTTTGAAGTTCTTGGTGCCAAAACATGTCGTTTAGTCAGCTGAGCTTAAGCTGCCTGACAGTTTGACATGTGGAAAGTGCCCTGAAGCTTTGGAAGCTGGCTGGCTGTTATGTCCTTGGCAGGATATAACCCATATAGCCAAGGCTAATGTAACAGTGATCAATATGATGAACATGGTATTTCTTAATCAGCTTCATCACGTGTGTGTGTGTGTGTGTGTGTGTGTGTGTGTGTGTGTGTGTGTGTGTGTGTGTGTGTCTGTGTGTGTGTGTACTCATGTATATGCTTGTGTGTGATTGTGTGATCTAGATAAGTAAGTCAGAACTAGTTTTCTATTTATTTCAAATGCAAATGTTTATAAAATATAATACGATTCCATAAAGTTTAGTAGAATATCTTGCACGGTCATATACCAACTGTAGCGTTAGTAAACATTTAGTAATTGTTTGACCTAGTATAACATAATAATATGTCTAGATAGTAGTATGCAAATTAATTGACATCCTCCACTGTGAACATTGCTAGAGACCTGGATTTTCTTGCAGTTGTACCACTTTGTTTTTATAGATGGTAACAGATGGATAATGTTTTCAGGAGGTCAGAAACTGACAGATTTCATTTCTCCATAGCCTGAATCTAATAAAAATGAGGAAGACAGTCTTACAAATGCAGTTGCAGATGAAACAGTAGAAGAAGAACCTGTAGATCCAGTCAGTACATCTTTAATTATACCAGCACCCAAGGTATGCTGCATGCTTATAAATGTTGTATAAATGTAGAAACTGTATCTGTCATTTGCATAGTACAGTCTTTATAGGCTCAGATATATTAACTCTGTTAAAGTTACATCAAATGAAAACAGTTAGTAAACCGATAACCTTTCTTAAAATGCCAGGAGTTGGAAAGTACTGTTTTCTGTCACACTTAACTGTTGTCTGTATTCAGTTATACAGAAAAATAAGTGTTAATTATTTACGTTTTACTGTTTTGTTAAAAAAAAAAAAAAAAAAAAAAAACTGTTCAGCTTTGTTTGTACAGTGGCCTATCTGTTACTGCATGGCTAACATGGCTAGCATATAATTTAGTTTTTTCCTCTGTTTTTCTTAAATTCTGTTAGTCTTGTAAGTTTTTAAGCTGGTCTTTGGTCAAGTGTCAGCTTCTATGAACCATTGGTACTGGTTCTGTTACAGATAGTTAAACTGCAACTGCACTCTGGTAGTAGGCATTTTTGGTTGAATTCCTAGCTAAGTTTTTGTTGGTTCTTTTGTTTTCCCTGCTGGGATAAACAGCAGTTACCTCAGTTGTGTGCAACACTGTACTAGATAGACGCAGGGTATTCCAGTGCCAAATTCTCAACAAATGCACGTAGTCATGCTCACGTATATGAGTCTGTAGCTGTATTTCTGCACTTCTTACTAATTAGATTGAAGTCTAGCACTGTGTTGGATAACCAGGAACTGTTCTTCTTTATCTTATCTTTATTACATTTTCCCCCCTTACACTGCAATTATAGTCATTTTTAGATTTGTTTTTAAGTGACATTCCAGTAGTATTACTTAACCCTTTTTGCAGTACAAATATGAGACACCTGTTGATAAATTATTGTATTGTTGTACTAAGATGGAATATTAGCCAACTTGTCCATCCTTAGTTCATTGGTTCATAGGTGTATACTAGGCTAATGACCACTAGAGCCCATTTAAGCATAGCTGTGCAATGCAAATTAGACCCACAGATTGTATTTATACAGGGAGTGATTTACTGCCTGCCTCTGTTCATCAGAGACATAGGTGTCAGAACAGGGGTGAATTTTCTGCTACCTATCCATTGATCTAAGTTGTAATTAAATAAGATTAGAGCGGAACTCTGCTTCAGATGGATGAGGGAGGCTGTTCCAGAGAATGGGAATTATCTGAGAATCATTTCTGTCTCTCTCACATGTGCTATTTATGTTGCAAGCAGAATTTAGGTCTTTTGATCTAGTAGTTCCGATGTGGTTTGTTTTGTGGATTTGCAAAAAAGGTTCACCAAAACGGGGACCAGGGATGCCTTATAACAAAAGAGGCAAAGATCACTTCTTGGTAGTCTGTATGATAACAGAATAAAGAGACAGAACTTTGGGGTGATCAGCACAGGACATTTTGTTTATTCCCTGCATTCATTTTGTAAGGAACATCTGCAGACATTCCATTTGTATGTGTCTGGTCAGGGGCATACCAAATGGAGCATTATATTCTACGATGGGACTGATGAGGGCTGTGTACAGTGGCATGATGACCTATCTGGACCTAGAATGCCATACCCTCACTTATTTAAAAGTTGAGCAACATAGAAGGATTTTCTTACTACCTTACAAACATGTTGGTTGAAGGCTAGGTTACTGTCTACATAAGTTCCCTAATGCCTGACTAGTGAATCAACTTTTAGGGGTGTTTTATTGATGACGTCATTATCCTGAGGTGGCTGACTTCCCAAAATGTACTCTAATGTGTTTCTTGACATTGAATTTTAAGTCATAGCTTTGGTATGAAGCATTTGTCTGTGCTAGACAATCCTGAAGGTTGTTCTCATCTTGGAGGAATTTATTGAATGTTCCCAGTTTGCAATCATCTGTGAACTTGGTTAGTCAGAGGCCTTTAACATTGACTTTGACCTCTGAGAAGTAGATGCCAAAAAGGAGTGGGCCCAGCAAGTCCTAAGGGACTCCACTGGTGAAAAGCCTCTTTGTGGAGTTAACCTCACTGATTCTAACCTATTGGATCCTGTCTGTGAGCCAGCTAACTATGTAGCATTTTATAAAGGGTTTTATGCCTAGTTTCATAAGCTTGTTGACAATGCCCAAGTGGGGTATTGTATCAAATGTTTTAGCCAAATCTAGGTAGGCAGTATGCACCATTTTCCCCTCATCCATTGCCTTAGTGACCTTTTTCTAAGAAGTTTGTCAGATTTGGTAAGCATGACCTTCCTTTGACAAACCCAAACTTGGATGGATCCAGTGTCTGGACGTCTCTTATGTCCATGATTCTTTCCATGCCTTTGCAGATAAGACTAGTCAGATTAATGAGTCTGCAGTTTCCAGGATCTGTTGAAGGTCCTCCTTTGTGAAAGTGGTGACCATCACAGTCCTCCATTCACATGACACAGACTGTTTTAAGACTGTAGTTAAATAGTGATTCCAAGATTCCTGATAAGTTGTATTTTAGACTGCTCAGGAGGAATTCCAGGATGTTATTGAAGCCCATGGCTTTAGTGAGCACAGCCAGTCCATGTTTCCTAATTATAGTAGGAGAATTTATGTCTCTGGGTATTTCTTGGGGATGGTCTGGATGACAGCAAGGTAAGTTGGAAATGAATTTGTCCCCTAACAGGTTCACTATATCACCAGGTTTAGTGAATGTGGCACCATTAACCACCTGTTCAGCACATTGCTTTGTGCTGCCCTTGAGGTTTCTGACATAGCTGAAGAAGCCCTTATTGCTAGCTTTCAACTGGAAGGCTATCTTAATCTCAAAGTTGACTTTGACCTAATTAGCCATCTTAGTTTATTTAGTTTGATGACAGAGATGTTAACTTTATTCAAATTACCCTTACTGATTTTTGTCTTTTTTTCCCCCTTTTGTTGTGTATTCTATTTAATTTGCGATGCCAACAGGGCATTTTTTTTCTGGAGCTAGTTCTGGGCTTACTTCTGGTAGGGAACAGCAGCCTCTGTGCTGCCATTGGCCTAGTTGTACAGAGATTTTTGAGAGCAGATCAGTAAGGTTTTGAAGGAGCAGTTAATTTTGACAAACCCATCACTTAATGAAAGGTAGTTTGCATTGGAATAGTTCCTAACTGTTAATTGGCTTTACTGGGGTTACAGAGTTGATTTTGGTTGATGCATCTTTATGGTCAGACCTTAACAGGGAAGATGAGACATGGGGTGGTGGGGGGTAGCATTCTCCCATTTTTGAGAGTATAAGGTCTAATATTTTGGAGCCTGTAATGTGCGTTTTCACTATTTTGTCAAAGGTGTTTGTATTTTCAAAGTCCAGGAATCTCTGCGCTTGTAGATTTGAGGTCATATAAGATTCCCAGTCTGAAGATGGGTAAATAAAATCTCCCATGAGTAGGGGGTGTTAGCTTGTATGGTATGTTTCTCCAGTCCATCCTTATGCATTGTAAGCTTCTTGGGACATGGAGGGTGACCTGTAGGTGGGTAGGATTTATTACAGAATTTTATATATGGTGAGCTACGCATGGAGGAACTGTAGCACATCATCCTGTTTGACCAGTCTAGAGGTTGTATACCCAGATACCTCTACATTTAGCCCTTGTCTGTGCAGCTACCGGTCTAAAAGCATGGAAGGCACTGAAACCTTGCTCACACTTCCAGGGTAATCTTTTCCCCTTTAAACCATGTCTCAGTAACTGCAAATTTTATTGTCTTCTTGAGTATGAGAGCGCTTGGATGGAGTGCAATGTTTTATTTAGACTCCTGGCATTGAGAGGTAACACCCTGAGGTTCATTTGAGTTGATTTTGCTATGTCGGTAGGTTTGTCAATTTGACATTACCTAAAAAAAAGGCTGAGAGAGAAGACATGCAGACCATCCTTGTTAAAGCAATGTGGTGTGTTAACATATCCTCCCAAGGTGACAAATATTGAATCCCCTTAGAGTGATACCTGATAGACAGCAAGTTGTTAAAATCAGTCATCTTTTGCTTATATTGTCACATCATCCTCAGTGTTACCATGCTGCTCAATGCTAGGCTTATACTAGCCTGAGAGCTCCATAATATCTCCCTTTATATAGTGCAGTGTGGTATGTATCAGGTCATTTACACCTCCGTGGACTACAATGGAATCATACTGGTACCTATGGTGTAATGACGTGTGTGTGTGATTTTGTGGGTCCCGGCCCCAGATAAGTAATTAACAGTTATTTTCTCCTTGTTCAGTCTGGTTAGAAGGGCATCAGTATTTCTTCGTAAGGAGGTCCCCTATGACAAGATTCTTGGGGAAGTGTGTTTGCTTGCCTTAGGGGCTTAGTGTCTGGAGCTCCATTGAGTGCGACTGTATGTGTGGTGCTAGGCGTTCCTTTTTCTGATTGCCTTTGGCCTTGCTGAGACATAGCTTTGACAACTGAGAGTCTAGGCGACATTTGCTGTTTAGGAAGATTGCTTTTAAGTGCCTAAACATACATTAGTCTATGTATGTGTTATATGCTATGTAAGGTTGGTACTGTGTGTGTGATTTCAACAACACTTGCACTTTTATGTGCTAGTTTAGCCTCCAGTTTAATTTAGTAAGTACATGTCTCGCATACTGTGTCTGCTGGCTACAGATAAGTTGGGAAATTGCATATCCTTGCTGTCCACTCCTTGGTGAGCTACAAGGGGGTAGTGTATTGAGTTTAAAAGGCTAATAAAGGTTCCTTGTTGGTGTAGACTAATATAAGTGCTTTATTGAGACAGATTATGTTCAAGAGAACTAAATTCTACTAACTTTAACGTTTATACAATACTGTCTTTTAACACCACAGAAAAACACACGAATAACTGCAAAACCACCAAGAAGAGACAACTCAGATCCACACCAGTAATGGATTTAGCGCTTTCATTTTTTAATAAAAAACTTCTTCAGAATCAGTTACACAAACACTGATCCAATAAATACCCTCACAACCCTCCATATTACCATAATTAATTGCTGACATCATAATTAATTAACCCCTTATATATAATTGTGTAAAAAAAACACATATACAAAATTCAATAAATTACTTACAAATACATATATAAGGACATATATAAATGAAAAAAATATATTGCTATAATATATTTACAAATATCCCTCTGTCTTTAATCTGAGAATAGAACTGACAGAAACGTTAATGTTCAAACCTGGGTAATATGTTGCATTTGTTCTTAATTGCCATCCAAGTTCCCTAGATTCCAGATAGTCATTCAATTAATTATTTGGATATTACTATTGGTAAAATAAAAGGGGGCAACAGTTTGAGACTACCATCTATAGAAAACCTACCTATTCTAATACACTATTGCACTTCAGTAGTTTCCACCCTTTACATCAGAAGAAGGCATTAGTAAAAGGACAGGGGGTTAGATTAGCCAGGATGGTATCTGAAAAACATGAATTCCTGGATCAAATGAGCACCCGTAAGGGTATGTTAGTTAACAGGGGATATCCTGGAGAATTTGTAGATAATATACTACAGGAGGTAATTACAAAAAGAGAAAATGGATTTTTTTTCCCACTGTTAGGTACAAGTATTGATGTCATTATGACAGAGAAGACTAATAATGAGAATAAAATATTCAATAGGGTTGGTACATTTAAATATAATATGCACTATAATAATATTGAGAAAATTATTCAATACAACTGGAATTTATTCAATGCCAGTAAGGAATGTCTAGATATAGTGGGTATGGGACCCAACATAGTGTATAGAAAAGACACTAATATAAAACATGTTGGAGAATACAACGGAGCTCTATTCTGGAACTAAAGGTATGTTCAAATGTGGTTTTTGTTTACAATGTCAGTCAATTATAGAAGGAAATGAAATAAATATTCCAAACTTTGGTAAATTCAAACATAAAAAGAAGTTTTCATGTAGTAGTAAGGCAGTAGTATATATTGGTATGTGCACTCAGTGCCCTTGTTTCTATATTGGCAAGACTATCAATGCCCTTAGGAGTAGAATGTATCAACATTTCTTGGACATCAAAAAACAGGAAACAAAAAATGTGTTAGCTGTTCATGTTAAAAATAATGATGGTCATTCTTTTAAGTTTTCAGTACTTGAACAAGTGACTTTAGGGGATAGGGGTGGACCACTGAATGACTATCTGGAATCTAGGGAACTTAGATGGCAATTAAGAACAAATGCAACATATTACCCAAGTTTGAACATCAACGTTTCTGTCAGTTCTATTCTCAGATTAAAGACAAAGGGATATTTGTAAATATATTATAGCAATATATTTTTTCATTTATATATGTCCTTATATATGTATTTGTAAGTGATTTATTGAATTTTGTATATGTGTTTTTTTAACACAATTATATATAAGGGGTTAATTAATTATGATGTCAGCAATTAATTATGGTAATATGGAGGGTTGTGAGGGTATTTATTGGGTCAGTGTTTGTGTATCTGTGATTCTGAAGAAGTTTTTTATTAAAAAACAAAAGCGCTAAATCCATTACTGGTGTGGATCTGAGTTGTCTCTTCTTGGTGGTTTCACAATACTGTCTTTACAAAATCTATATGTATTGCCTCTCAGTGCCTAACTAGTTGCTTTAAGCTTGTTGACAAGCAAGGTATTTGCTTTATATTTTCTGCTTTACAGGGTGCAGTTTTATGGACCAGTCTATAGGGAAAATTTGCTTTCTAGGATGGGTTTAATGAAAACAATGGGTAGGTAGAGTACTTGAATTGCCTATACAACAGATAAGAGCAATGATAGAGTGGAGGGATTTTGGAAATCAGATTAAAATAAGGGACGGAGGCCAGAGGCACAGTCTTATAAATCCACAACAAGGAAGGAGCAGGCTAGCTAGAGAAGAACCAAATTAAATAAATATAATATTGGAGCTCTGTTAGAAATTTTAGCTTAATGTCTCAGTTGGGGGGGTGGGACAGACACAAAAAACCTGAGCACAGAAATATGCTAGAATGAAACTTTAGGCAGGCAAAAACAGAATATACAACTGTACGATCAAAACTGGAATACCAACTGTAAAAGCACTGAAGCACAAATACTGGAGCAGAAAAAATTCTCACTACTGAATTCTGCTTACAGTTTATGGCTCCAGATTATGCAGAAACTTACTAGTAATGCTGTTGATGTAAAAATGCTGCAATAAATGCCTAAATAAGTGTCAAATCTGACAGCAGTCTGCAGTTCTACCAAATGTAGAAATTAACTAATGTTTACTGACAACCAGTTAATTATCAGGACTCAAACTGATATGGTATGCGAGAGATGTGTTTACACAATGTGGCAGAGCACTCACATAAGACACCTAATGTCGATCAAGTCATCAGTAATACACGCACTGCACCCATCAGACGCAATTCATAGTACACACATAGACCCACATATTCTGAGGCACTTAAATGTAACCTTTCTGAACCCTAAAGACCTCCTAGATGAAGTACACATAACAAATATCTTCAGCAGCCTAAAATGCACTCTTTCAAAACAACACTCACATCAACACATCTCATAGAGCTTCTACGTCTAAGTCCATAAGGCAAGCAAGCTCACAGTTCAACTTTCTGATCATTGGAGACTCCATTGTGAGGCACACTGATGTCCTTGTCACCAGGCTGAGTAAAGAGAAAGTCACAGTCAGTTGCTTATCAGGGTTCAGAATCGACCACATTATGCATGCACTCAGGTCATTGGACCACAAGTACCAGTATGACTTGTAGACCATGTAGATGTAAATGATCTGAGATGTACCTTCCTAGACTATATGAAGAGAGACATCATGGAACTCTCGAAGTATGTGTCCCTGGCTTCTGTAAGCGTAGCATTGAACAGCATTTTACCTTCTCCAAGGATGATGCCACAATACGAACAGAAGTTAGTGACTTTAAAAATTGGCTTAATTTCTTGTGACATTTTAAGGAGGGTACAGTATTTTTCAGGATGGAAGGAGATGGCCAACATACCATGCTGCTTTGCCAGGGATGGTCTGTGCCCACCCCCCCAGGCCTTTGAATAATAGTTAAAATATTGTCCTCCATATAGTGCCTTTTTAGGCAATGCTAAACTAATGGTACTTCCAACATAGTAAATCAAATCAAATCTAAAGGTGTTAGTGCTCAGTACTAGGAGTCTAAACAAAAAAACTCCACTCAGTACAAGCCCTCCTCACCCTAGAGAATGCTGATGTCTGTGGTCACTGAGCCATGAAGAGCACACCGGCAGTGCAAGTTATAATGCCTCCCACACATTTAGACCACCTAATACACAGACAAGGGACCAAAGGTGGAGGTGTATTGATTTAAATCAAAAATAAATGTACCTCAAGGCTGGTCACATAGGTCGATGCACTTGAGCTTCTCCATGTTAAAATCACCATAGACAAAATCCCATACCACTTCCTTGTAAGCTATAGGTCCCCTTCTATGACCCAGGAAACCCATGACATGTATTTAAACTTACTGGAAACCCTCATCATCAAACCCAGTAACATATTCATGGGCAACTTTAATTACCCCACTATTAACTGGGAAACATATACAACACCAAACATATAGACACAGATATTCCTAGATTTTAAAAACATAAACTCCCTGGACCAGATTGTCTGTGCGCCAAACTGGGGTGCAAACATACTGGATCTGGTCCTCACTAATACAGGAGAGTGTAATGTCTTCACTGGTAAGGTCATACCACAAAATGGTCACCTCTGAAGTCAAAACAAAACCTGGAATCCCAGATAACACTGGAATATTCAGGAACTACTCTACTTACTGTTACGTGATAACCTAGCAAAATTTCAAGCTTTCATAAACCCTGAGAATACTGCTACCTACACAGAACCATTCAGACAAACCCTATACAAACATGTTAATAAGTTGCATAGGGGCAGCTGTACCTCTAGGAAGAAGAACAGAACTAACTAAAAAACAAGCCACCCTGATGGAATCACTACATCAGTAGGGTGTATGACAGAAGCAAAAAAGCACTGCAAAAATTAGGAGGTACAGCTCCCAGCAGGATAAAACCACTCTCTCCAAACTAAACAAAACTCATAGGGCAAATAAAGCCTATCAAAGCCAAATGTGAAGTAAGTTCAGCCTCCCAGGCCAAGGACAACCACAAGGCATTCTTTAGCTATGTTCGCAACCTCAAAGGCAACTCACAGTCGTGTGTGTAACTCATTGTTAATGGAGCCACCTATACTGATCCAGAGGACATGGCAAACCTACTGGCTGACAAATTCGGCTCCAACTTGACCCTTCTTTCCCCCCATTCAACCTTTCCTCAGGAAATATCACAAATATAAAACTCCCCTGCTATCACTAGGGAACAGGTCCTTAATGCTCTTTCTAAGGCCAAGAACACTGCATCAGTGGGCCCAGACAGTATCCCAGGATGCCTTCCAAATAGCATGAAACATGACCTATCAGTCCCTCTGGAATTTCTATTTAACTGTACCCTCCAAACAGGCTTCGTGTTGTTTAACTGTAGCTGCCCAACAGCTTCTTGCCCCATGAATGGAGAACAACAACAGTTGATCCTTTGCACAAAGGTGGGCCATCTAGAGTGACACATACTACAGACCCATAAGTCTCACTAATCTCATATGCAAAGCCATTGAAATGTATATTATGGAAAAGATCAATAATGACATCGGAAACTTCCAGACACTGGACCTGAAACAGTTTTGTTATATTAAGGGCAGATTGTGCCTACTCAACCTGATAGACTTCTTTGAGAAGGTCACCAAAGCAATGGAGGAGGGCAAAATGATTCATACTGCCTTCCTTGAACTGGTTAAGTCATTCGACAGAATACACCACTTGGGCATTGTTGAGAAACTCAAGAGGTAAGGTATAAACCCTTATGTCACCTGGTGGATAGCAAGCTGGCTGACAGACAGGACACAGTAAGTTAGAACTGGGGAGTCACCAAACAAATCAGGGTACTGGCAAGTCTTTTCCAAGAAAAAAACTGCGTTCATAGCCTGAATGTTAACAAACCATTTAATCCAATTGCTAAAAATGCCACTTATTTTTGTCAGTAAAATTGTCACTAAAATTATATGTATCTTCCCAATTAGTGAAGACCACATTCGCATAACTATTGGCACAGGGGGTCCCCATAGTCACCACCAATGCTGCCCGTAGAAGTCTCCATTAAAAATAACCATGTTGTTCTCTAATAACAAATGTAAAACTGGATGGCGCAGTGGTGCAGCGGTAGTGTTGTCACCTCACAGCAAGAGGTTCTCCAGTTCGATTCTCAGCTGGGGTGCCTTCTGTGTGGAGTCTGCATGTCCTCCCTGTGTTTGTGTGGGTTTTCTCCAGGTGCTCCAGTTTCCTCGCACGGTACAAAGTCATGCATCTGGATCATTTCTCCTCATGCCTCCACTGAAAATTGGCTTCGTTCCAAGTCAAACTTTCTTGTTAAATAAATAAATAAAAGAACACAAATCCAATCAATAATATCATTCTCTAAGATTTGTTGTATTGCAGTAAACTGATCAAGGGAGGCTGAGCCAAACTCATTTGGAATAAACAGTGAAGAGACTGCCAACATCCATTGTAACAAGGTAAAAATGACTGAACTTGTTACCATTATAAAATGTTTATAGAGCTGTTGCAAAAAATGAGAGGAATCTTTTAACACACTGTAGGAGCTCTCAGAAGTGCCTTCTTCAGTTGGTCTTCACCCCAAATTGAGAGAGGTTCCATGAGCCAACCACCACCTGAGACAATTGCTCAGCGTAATGATATATATTTCCACTAGCATTTTGTAGATGATATCTTTTTGATTTGGACAAGTAGTTTGGATGAACTTCATGCTTATGTTGCTTATCTTAAATCTACTACTGAGTTAAGTTCACTTCAAATGCTTCTGATTCTTCAATTGAATTCCTTGACATTAAGCTTATAGTGAATGTAGATAAAACCATCAATACAATGTTATATGATAAGCAGTGCATCATACCCATATTTTCTCCAATGTTATGATGAACCAGTTCCTAAGGGTTTCGAGGCTTTGTACGGATGATGAAGTTTTTAATGATGAAATATAGAAGGCGAAGTTGGATCTTATGTCACGTGGATACAAACACTCAGAACTTATGCATACTATGACAGAGTTTTATCAACACAGGAAAGGTAAAGGCAGACCTTGTACTCTGCCAGTACTGGTTGTAGAATCTCTCTAATTAATAATAAGTGACCATCACTCAGCTTTAATTTGACTTATAGTAGTGACATAAGTCATATATGTGACATTATTAAGAACAATTGGAAACTTCTTATGATCGATACAAAAATTAGGGAGATTGTTGGTGAGAGTCCACTTTTTTGCTTTAGGAGGAACTCTAACCTGAAGAAGATGCTCTGTCATAAGCCACTGACAACAAGTAGTACGCCTTTTATTAGTACCAAGGTGGGAACTTTTCCATGCAAGCATTGTAAAGCTTGCTCGTGTATTGACAGTAGTAATGTATTTGTACACCCGATCACTGGCAGATTTTATGGCTGTATAGGCTGTGTAACTTGTATTGCCAAGAATCTCGTGTATGTTGCTAAATGTACCTATTGCCCTTCATTTTATGTTGGTAAAAACAATAGAATGCTGAAGGTTTGTATCATTCAGCATTTAAGTGATATTAGGTGGGTGGTGAAACAATACATTATCTGAACATGTACAAGAGATTAAGGATCATGTTTTTTTGTTTATGGTGATGGATGTGTGGCAGGTCAGTCCTTGAGGTGGAGATGTACTAAATAATATGGAGGTTACTGAAGTGAAGTGGATAGCCAAATTTAGAGCAGACAAAGAACTAGGTTTGATTGGTTTGATACCTTTAAAGCTGCTCCTCAAAGGATGTAAGTTATTTTGAAGCTTGATTGGATGTTGCTGGAGGAGCTGTCTCATTTCTGTTTTTTGATTGGCCAGATAGAGTTTTATAAGTGAGAGGATGTGATTATGTCATTGGATCTGAAGGAGGAGTTATTTCCAAAACTGCTCATCCTCTGTGCACTTTTATTTCTTTTATTGTTATTAGTAATAATTAAAATTTTAAGTTTTATGCTAGTTGCCATGGTAGTCTGGCTGCTGTTTTATACTTCAATTTGGATTCAAACTTCTGTGGCTGGTCCCTTGCTACCTCTTGTTTTGTTCTTCATTTCTGTTCCAGGGTTCATGGGTAAATATTAGGCAGTCAGTCTGCAGACTTTCAGTCAGTAACCAAGGGTGAGAATCAAACCCTGTACTTTGTCAAAGGTAAAAACTTTAACCATTATGCCAGCTCCTAGGCCTCTAGGGTTTTGTGCTATCTTGCCCTTTGGCCTAGTGCTAACTGTACTGGAATATTCATATTTGATAGGGTCAGTCACTTCTAGGCTACCTAGAAACCCTAAAACTGAACAGACAAGTCCAAATTAAACTGAATAGGACCAACTATCAGATCATGGCATATTACAGGAGACCCCTCCTCTATGCTACCAGAAAAAACCTGTTAGGTTCTTAAATACACTGGATGAACTCCAAGTAAACTGGTATTCCATGACATGATACTAGGGGGCTTTAACTTCCTGACGCAAACTGGGATACCTATACCTAAACCTAAATTTTAGGTTACAACCAAACATTTTTTGATTTCATAATTGATAGCTCCAGTTTCATGATAAGCAGTACAAAATGTGTCACAAATCGACCTACTGCTGCAGCTATTCAACCTGAGCTTAGCCACTGGTTTTGTCCCGGATGTATGGTACGCGGCCATTATGGTGCCACTTCTAAAAGATGGACCCACCACTGAAGACTCATAGCCCGACTTGTCTCATCTGCAAAGTCATGGAATGCATCATAGCTAATCTAATTAAATTTGATATTAAAAATGTTATAATGCTTGACCCCCAGTAGTTCAGCTTTAATGGTAGATCTTGTCTAATGAATCTGATCAACTTTTTTGAGAGAGAAATGCAAGCCATGGACAGTTGACAGGCTATCCATGCAGGATACCTTGACCTGGATAATGCTTTTAACACCATACCACATGCTACCATAATAAATATTCTGAATGAATTCCAAATTGACTCTCCTTTATAGTTAGGTGGATAGAAAACCCATTGATGGATAAGTACCCATGTAGTGAGGGTGGCAGGTGCATTGTCAATAAATAAGGTCAAAGGTGTAAATCAGAATTCCATTCTGGGATCTGTACTGTTTGACTTCTACTTCATAGACCTCCATATCACAAATGGATGTCTCTGGCCAACCAGGTCTGCTGACAGTTGTAAATTAGATGTTATCGTTAAGTCCCCTTCTGATATAAGGAAGCTCCAACTGGAACTGTCACATGTCAACAACTGGTCCTTAGAAAAAGGTTAAAATTAAGTGCTAAAAAGTGCAATATCATCATATTTGGTAAACAGTCCCTTTGTCCATTTTTTTTATAGATAACACCTTGCTGCAAAATAAAAGTGTGGCGGAACCTCCAAGATAGCTGCACATTGAGTAACAGCTTAATTCCAGCTCTCCTATTGTGAGAACAGAAACTCAGAACTAAGAGCCAGTGATTTTTGTTTTGTTTTTTTGTTTTTTAGTGGGAGAGGGTGTTAAATTTCAGTTATTGGCTAGTAATTGCACTGCCGGGATGCCAGCAAAGACGACATTTAGAGATGCCTGAAAGAAAATCAACTGGAAAAGGTGAGAAAACACTAGCTTATAGGAATTCTGCAGTTGTCCATCAAAAAGAAGTTCAGGCTCCAGCTTTGGTGCAAGATATGATGTCCAGTAATCTAGAGGAAAAATGTCAAATGTAGACAGAGACGATAGTAAATGAAACTGCAGGAGTACATTGAAAATGAACCAGAGAAAGGGGTTGGGAGATGGAGATCAATGGGAAGAAAAATAGCGACTCAGAAACTAATCAATAAATGTGGGATTACAAAGCATCAAGCACATTTGAGAAATATGGCAGAACAAGAAAATCTGGAAATACTGGCCTTTTCTGACTTTGTTAAACTTGTAGGGGACTCCAAAGTATATGCTCTACTACACATCATTAATATTTGGAAGAACATTAAGGTGAGGGAAAGAGGTAACTTAAGTAAAGCAGTTTTTGTTCTTAACAGTATTTTTATGAAACATGACATATACTGTATGTTAGTGAAATATTTTCAGTTGTTAGAGATACTAAAGTAAACAGGTGCCCTTTTTTCCTTCGTTTCTTTTTTTTTCTTTCTTCTTGTTTAGTTTTAAGAAATGTAGGCACTGCAGTGTAGAGAGAAGAAAGCTTGGACAAAAGCATATTTTAAGATAATAGGCTGTAATCTTTAGGTTGCTGAGGTGTTGGATTTGTTGTAAAAGCATACAGAGCATGATATAAGTAAAATCTTACTTTTGCATAGGGGAAATAACTGGATTGTGGCCCTTGGCTTGATCTACTAACAAGATTTAGTAGAAGAAAGTAAATAAAACAATGAATGTAATGAAACATTTTCCTTTAGCGAAAATGTTCACAGATGAGCATGAGAAGCTTGTAGCTGAGGGCAACTGCATATCTGGTTCTCATGTTTCTATGGAGACAACCTTATAAGGGGCAATACAAGTCAAATGCTTTTAGTAATGACTAAACGATAATGCTTTCTGAAAGCATTCAAATTGTTTTCTACATCTTGGAGAGGAATAAAGATAAGAGAAAAACAGACAATACTTAGTGTAAGTAGAAGCTTAGGTTGTACCATGCATCTTAGCATGGATAACCTTCATTGTAGATTAAATAAAGCCTATGAATGTTGCAGTCAGTCTCAGACAATTGTTCCTATTACTAGGGTTAAACTTCATTATTTGAAGTAGTACATATTTTATGTGTTTGTATTAAGTTAATAAGTTATTGGGGTGTTCTTGGGGGTGGTTTTTTTGAAGTTTTCATTAAAATGAAAAGTCTTGTAAAAGGTGACATAGATTCAAATGGATATGACAAGAAACAGCTATGTAAAAGATCAATCTGTCATAGGTTCGTAGGTGTGTACTAGGCTAATGGCCCTGGAGACTTTACAAGCCTAGCCCATAAAATTGCCCTGGTGTCATGCCACCCAATTTTAGTTCACAGTGCCTCTATCCAGTAGAACCACAGGAGTGATCTCTGGGATGAACTTTGTGTTACCCAGCCACTGAAGGTGTCTGGTGAGGTACATGCCAAATGGGGCATTATACTCTATGATTGGTCTAATGAAAGATGAGTAGAGGGGGATGATGACCTCTTTCTTCCTGGATGCAAAACCCTTGGTTATGAGATATGCCACATAGAAGGACTTTCTGACTACAGTGGCAATGTGGTGGTCGAAGGTGAGGTTGCTGTCAACCTGAGTGCCCAGGTCTCTTTTAGCACCTTCAGTGTTCAGTGGGCTCCCATTGTCATGGTAATTAGTGGGGACTGAGTGCTTTCCAAAGGGAATGATAACGCATTTTTTGGCATTAAGCTTAAGGACATGGCTCCGACACCAGTCATTGGTCTCAGTGAGGCCTTCCTGTAGGATGTCTGCATCACTTAGGGAGTTAATGACTCCCAGCTTGCAATCATCTGTGAACTTGGTCAGCCAGAGTACCTCTGTGTTGGCCTGGAATTCTAAGAAGTAGATGCCAAACAGGAGAGGGTCCAGGACCGAGCCCTGTGGGACTCCACTAGTGGCTGGTTGGCAGTCTGACTTGGAATCCCTTCTCTTCCTTCTAGAACTTTCTTCTCCACTTTCTCAATTAAAGTGCTTGGATAGTTTCTTTTCTTAAACATTTGGTTCAAAATTTTCATTTCTTCAATGAAATCTTCATTATTAGAGGTCATTCTGGATGATCTAATGTATTGTCCCCTAACCAGATTTCTTTTCTGGTATGCGGGGTGAGCAGTATTATAGTGCAAATAAGAATTTGAGTAAGTAATTTTCCTATACACTTTTGAATGAAATTTATTGTCCTCATTGTATACCGCTATATCTAGGTAATTTAATTTTTCGTCATCTATTTTATGTGTAAACTCCAAGAAGCCCGTACTTTTACTCAAAAACTCTGTCGTCTTCTTGTTCTTTCGGCTGCACTAGTTAGGGGTTGCCACAGCAGATCAACTGTTTCCATTTCTTCCTGTCCTCTGCATCTTGCTCTGTCACGCCAACCACCTGCATGTCCTCTCTCACCACATCCATAAACCTTATCTTAGGCCTTCCTCTTTTCCTGTTACCTGGCAGCTTCATCCTTAGCATCTTTTTCCCAATATACTCTGCATCCCTCCTCAGCACATGTCCAAAACAACGTAATTTTGCTCTCTGGCTTTGTCTCCAAACCTTCCAACCTGGGCTGACCCTCTAATATACTTATTCCTAATCCTGTCCATCCTCGTCACAGCCAGTGCAAATCTTAACATCTTCAGCTCTGCCACGTCAAGCTCAAACTCCTGCTTTTTGTCAATGCCACTGTCTCCAACCCATATAACATAGCTGGTCTCACTACCCTCTAGTAGATCTTCCCTTTCACTCTTACTGGTACTCGTCTGTCACAAATCACTCCTGACACTCTTCTCCACCCACTCCATCCTGCCTGTACTCTCTTCTTCACCTTTCTTCCACACTCACCATTACTCTGAACTGTTGATCCCAAGTACTTAAACTCATCCACCTTCGCCACCTCTACTCCCTGCATCCTCACCATTCCTCTATCCTCTCTCTCATTCATACATATACATTCTGTCTTAGTCCTGCTGACCTTCATTCTTCTTCTCTCTGTAGCATACCTCCACCTCTCCAGAGTCTCCTTCACCTGTTCCCTACTCTCACTACAGATCACAATGTCATCTGCAAACATCGTAGTCCACGGGGACTCCTGTCTGAGCTCATCTGTCAACCTGTCCATCACCATTGCAAATAAGAAAGGGCTCAGAGCTTATCCTTGATTTAATCCCACCTCCACCTTAAACGCATCCATCACTCCCACCGCAGACCTCACCGCTGTCACACTACCCTCGTACATATCCTGTACCACTCTTACATACTTCTCTGACACTCCGACTTCCTCATACAATACCACAACTCCTCTCTAGGCACCCTGTCATATGTTTTCTCTAAATCCACAAAGACACAATGCAACTCCTCCTGACCTTCACTGTACTTGTCCATCAACACTCTCAGAGCAAACATCGCATCTGTAGTGCTCTTTCCTGGCATGAAACCATACTGCTGATCACTAATCATCACCTCCCTTCTTAACCTAGCTTCCACTACTCTTTCCCATAACTTCATGCTGTGACTGATCAGTTTAATCCCTCTGTAGTTACTACAGCTCTGCACATCACCCTTATTCTTAAAAATCGGTACCAAAACACTTTTTCTCCATTCCTCAGGCATCTTCTCACTTTCCAAGATTTCATTAAACAATCTAGTTAAAAACGACACTGCCATTTCACCAAAACACCTCCATGCTTCCACAGGTATGTCATCTGGACCAAAAGCCTTTCCGTTCTTCATCCTCTTCATAGCTATCCTTACTTCTTCCTTGGAAATCCACTGCACTTCATGATTCACTATCCGCACATCATCCAACCTTCTCTCCCTCTCATTCTCTTCATTAATCAACCCCTCAAAGTACTCTTTCCATCTGCTCAACACACTCTCCTCGCTTGTGAGTATGTTTCCCTCATTATCCTTTATCACCCTTACCTGCTGCACATCTTTACTAGCTCAGTCCCTCTGTCTAGCTAATCAGAACAGGTCCTTTTCTCCCTCTTTAGTGTCCAACCTTTTATACAGCTCTTCATACGCCTTATCCTTAGCCTTCGCCACCTCTCTCTTTGCCATGCACCTCATCTCCTTATACTCTTGTCTACTTTCTTCATCTTTTTGACAATCCCACTTCTTCTTCACCAACCTCTTTCTCTGTATACTCTCCTGTATTTCTTTATTCTACCACCAGGTCTCCTTGTCCTCCTTCCTTTTTCCAGATGTCACACCAAACACCTTTCTAGCCATCTCTCTTACTAGCTCTGCTGTAGTTACCCAGCTATTCGGTAACTCTTCACTGCCACCAAGTGCCTGTCTTAACTCTTCCCTGAACATCACCTCACAATTACCCTTTTTCAATTTCCACCATTTGATCCTTGGGTGCTGCCCTCACACTCATCCTCCTCTTCTTGATCACCAGTGTCATCCTACAAACCACCATCCTGTGCTGCCTAACTACACTTTCCCCTGCCACCACTTTACAGTCTCCAATCTTTTTCAGACTGGCCCTTCTACGTAAGATATGATCCACCTGTGTGCATCTTCCTCCACTCTTGTATGTTACCCTATGCTCCTCCCTCTTGTTAAAATTTGTATTCATCACAGCCATGTCCATCCTTTTCACAAAATCCACTACCATCTGACCTTTTGCATTCCTGTGCTTAACACCATACCTACCCATCACTTCCTCATCCCCTCTGTTCTCTTCACCAACATGCCCATTGAAATCTGCTCCAATCACCAGTCTCTCACCCTTGGGTACAGTCATCACCACTTCATCCAACTCGCTCCAAAATTTTTCTTTCTCATCCATCGCACACCCAACTTGTGGAGCATATGCACTAACAACATTCATCATTACACCATCAATTTCCAGCTTCATAAACATCACTCTGTCCGACACTCTTTTCACCTCCAAAACACTCTTAGCATGCTGTTCCTTCAGGATAATGCCTACGCCATTTCTCCTCCCATCCACACCATGATAAAACAATTTGTAACCACCTCCGATACACCTAGCCTTGCTCCCCTTCCATCTGGTCTCGTGCACACACAATATACCAACCTTCCTTCGGTTCATCATATCAGCTAGCTCTCTCCCTATACCAGTCATACTGTTAACATTCAAAGATCTGACCCTCACTATCACAGTCCTAGCCTTTACCTGCCTTCGGCATGCCCTCCCACCTCTTCTCCTCCTTCGGCCAACAGTAGCCCAATTTCCGCCAGCATCCTGTTGACCAGTACTGGTGGCAGTCGTTGTTAACCCGGGCCTCGACTGATCTGGTATGTATTTCTGTATTGTTGTCTGCATGTATGATTTGGCAAAATTTTACACTGGATACCCTTCCTGACGCAACCCTCCCCATTTATCTGGGCTTGAGGCCTGCACAAAGAAATGCACTGGCTTGTGCATCCCCAGTCAAAAACTCTATAAAGTTACCAATTTCTTCCTTTGGTGCCTTCCAAAAAATACAAATATCATCCAGAAACCTCTTGTATAAAGACCATTTTGAACTAAATATGGAATCGAGCACACATTTTTCTTCCCATTTCGCTAAGATCAAATTTGCATATGTTGGGGCGCAAGCTGTGCCCATGGCCACCCCGTTGATTTGGTGGAAATACTCCCCTTTAAAATAAAAGAAATTGTATTTTAACACTAAATGCAACAACTCTACAATCACCATGGAGGAGTGTGAAACGAACTTATATGCGGACAATATGTATTATCTTACTATTGATATAGTGGACCTATTTTCCTGCATTCCACTGGAGGCAGGAAAGGTAATGTTAGAGGAATTAATTTTTGGGGATGGTAGTTTAACACATAATGAGTGCATGGTGATTGTACAGTTGTTGGATTTTGTGTTAAAATACAATTTCTTTTATTTTAAAGTGGAGTATTTCCACCAAATCAAGGGGGTGGCCATGGGCGCAGCTTGCGCCCCAACATATGCAAATTTGATCTTAGCGAAATGGGAAGAAAAATGGGTGCTTGATTCCATATTTAGTTCAAAATGGTCTTTATACAAGAGGTTTCTGGATGATATCTGTATTTGTTGGAAGGCACCAAAGGAAGAAATTGGTAACTTTATAGAGTTTTTGAGTAAAAGTATGGGTTTGTTGGAGTTTACACATAAAATAGATGACGAAAAATTAAATTACCTAGATATAGAGATATACAAGAAGGACAATAAATTTCATTCAAAAGTGTATAGGAAAACTACTTACTCAAATTCTTATTTGCACTATAATAGTGCTCACCCCGCATACCAGAAAAGAAATCTGGTTAGGGGACAATACATTAGATCATCCAGAATGACCTCTAATAATGAAGATTTCATGGAAGAAATGAAAATTTTGAACCAAATGTTTAAGAAAAGAAACTATCCAAGCACCTTAATTGAGAAAGTGGAGAAGGAAGTTCTAGAAGGAAGAAAAGCTAAATTTCTCCCCACTTTAGGTAGTAAAGAAGAAAATAGTGAGCAACAACTGAAAGTGGATGAGGGTTTCAACAGGGCCCTAGTTATAGAATTTAGTGCAAGTTCTACCTTAGTTAAAAGTATAATAGAAAAGGAATGGGACAGGTTCACTTCCATTACGGACCTAGACAGAATAGCCAAGGAAAAGCTTAAGGTGGTTTACAAGAACTCCAGTAGTTTAAAGAATTTATTGGAAAGGAATGTTACTACAGGAATAGGAAGTAATAATATGAGAAGAAAAGGAACATTTAAATATGGGCATTGTGCTCATTGTTCATATATTCTCAACAAAGAAACAATATATTTGAAATGTAGAAAAATGTTATTAGAGGGCAAAACATACAGTAACTGTGACGATACAGGGATAGTGCACTTTGCAAAATGTATATGCTGTCAAGCATTCTATGTGGGAAAGACGGAACGCAAATTAAAAAGAAGAATTTACGAGCATTTATATGAAGTAAGAATAAAAAAGAAACAAATGCAGTCTATAAACATCAAATAGAATGCTTGGACGCAAATTATTTATTTTTTGTATTAGCGAAGGTGAAGGACAAAAGGGGTGCTCTATGGGAAGAAACAATCGAATATAGAGAGCTCTGGTGGCAAGTAACTTTGCAAGCTAATAGGTGGCCAGGGCTAAATGACTGTATTTTGATAGCCCCTCTTCTTAAATTAAGAGCTGCCAAATTGTAAAGCCCTTGAATATGAGTTTTTGTATTTTCGTACTGTTGTTTCATTCTATTTATTTATTTACATCTTTGTTTGCTCTATTGAATTTTTTAACAGATGAATAATGAGTTTTATAATGAATATTTATAAGGTACTAATTATATATTTATTTATTATATTGGACTTCTTATTTATAATGTAAACACCTTTTTATTATTGTATTAGTTTTTTTATAAGTTTTTAAACAGGTGACAAAGTAAAAGTCCTAGAATGCCTTTTCAAATTCATGTACTGGATGTCACCACAAGATGGTGGTAGAATCAAGTTGATCATGGCCTTGTCTTTTTAATGCACATTATTATTATGATTGTGCAACAATTTTAAAACATTAGTAGTCTAAATGAATCAATAGTTCTTTTGTAACTAACATTTAATAGAAGTTTTTACAGTTTTATACATTTTGCATATCTTTTATTTACTATTTACACTGTTTTTGATCACCTTTACCTTGTGTTCAGTGTTTTTTTAAAATCAGCCTTAGTCAATTTAATTGATGTTTTGATTGGATTAATTTTGATTGGAAAGCTTTTAAATACCTGCAATGTGTTAACCAGCCCACATCAGAGGAAGCTTTAAAACGGAAACGTACTATTTCTATAGAGAGTTAATGTGCTTATGTGCTGTACTATTTTAGACTGTGGAGTGAAAACTTTCAATAAACAACTGGAAGAAACAGCTGTTCTCAAGCTTTATTCTGGACCCTTCGAGGTTCTTTTTTTATTTTTTAAGAATTGTTTAGAAGAACTGACATACCTCTCAACTGTCCAGATGTTCACAGATAATCTATATTTTTTTGCCTCGTATTTTTGGTCTGTTCCTCATAAAATTTGTGGTTTTCTCGACTTCTTGGCAAATCAGTGAAGGTTAAATTCAATAAATATTGACAGAAATTTCAGTTTGACTTCATATCCTTCAGAAAATGCATGATAACACAAGACCTAACAACTTTCTAAGTTTATAACAGCAATATTTAAAAATTATCACTATTTTTCGGCTTTGTCCCCCCATTATTTTTTGGTTTTGTCCATAATTTTTGTGCTAAGAGGTTGAGAGGTATGAGGACTGACAAAAGTAAATGTTTTGTGGAATAGGGGGATTCTCACATTACAAGAATAGAGACAAATGCACAGTGCTAAAGAGAAAATAATGGACTACCTGGATGATATGCATGAGTTTAGAAAGATTGCTGTTAAGCAACTGTTGTTTTGACAACTCCAAAGCACAACAGCTTTTAGCACAATGGCTCAGGCAGCAAAGTAGAAATAGTTGCTGTCAAGCTTAGGGAACCTGTAACAAGAAAAAAGGGAACTTGTAAAGGTATTAGAAATATTTTGTAACTTTTATGAAAATCTGTATAAAGCAGAGAAAAGTGGAAATCAAGAAAAAGGTTAGAGGTAGATGAGGCTCAGTTATTAACAGAATAGGAGGAGATGAGATAAAATGGTGATGTATAACCAGTCTACAGGAAAGTCTCCAGAAATAAATGCTATTCCTGTGGAAGTTTGAAAGCTAGGATGGAATGAAGTGATAAATATATGGAAGATTTTATTTAACAGTGTTGTAAAAGGAGGAAAAGCAGTAACATCCTGGAAGAAAGCTGTGGTGACTTTAATACATAAGGATGGCAAAGTCCCACCAGATCCAGCTTCGTATAAGCCTATTTAGATTCTAAACTATGATTATAAAGTCTTTGTGTATAATGGCTTAAAGAATGGAAAAGATGTTGCCAGAATTGACAGCTATGAATCAGTGAGGTTTTGTGGAAGAGAGGCAAGCATTTGACAACATTAATAGAACAATGATCGAGGTAGAAGCAAAAAAAATAATCCTGTTGTTGGTGGGTCTTCTTACAGAGAAAGTATTTGACAGAATAAGCTGGGATTTTATGAGTAGGGCAATGGAAGTATTTGCATTCCCTGACATGATAAGGTTAATTAGGAAGGTATGTAAGGATCTGAAGTGAAAATTAAAGTGGAGGGGTTCTTTTCTGACAAATTTTGTTGGAACTGATGAATCAGGCAGGGGTGTCCTCTTTCCCCTTTATGTGTGTCATATTTATAACCATTAGCAAAGAAAATAAGTGACTCAGAAATTCAAGGATATAATTAGTATGGTGGTCAGGAAAAGTGGGTTTTATTTATAGATATCACTTTAAACCTGGTAAAAGCAGAAAAGGACATTTTAATGGTCAGGAAAATTCTAAGACAGTTTCAAGTCTTTTCAGAACACAAAATGAATAAAGGTAAAAGAAAGGCAGTAGTAAACTAAGTGCCCACACAAGAACTGGTTCAGTAATATCCGTATGTAGGGGGACATGATAAAATTAAGTAATTAGGAGTATGGGTTAAAAAGGATTCTTCAGCAAACGTTTTCCACAAACAAACAGCACCATAGACTAGTGAAAGAACCAAACTGCTAGCTGCTAGCAACACTGACTGCACTCGTGGAATGTAGGTAACTTTGTTAATCCAAGGAGAATCAAGTTTTTCAAAAATAGAATAAAAAACTGCTTTATTGATCTGATAGTTAAAACCTTAAAGTGTGGTAAATCGCATACACTTTTCGTCACTAGGAAATAGCGTGACTTCTTCAGAAGGCATTTCAGTTATGGCTAACAAGCCTTTTTAAGTTAACGTAACTAGCGTAATAAATCAATTAGTAATTTCATTTAAATTTAAAAGAGAAACACTCAAATAAACTGCTCCCAAACACTAAATATAGTTGTAACTTAACAAATCTAGCCAAGTATTTGGTATACAGGTGGATACATGATTATATAAAAATTAAAAATTAAAAATTAAACATTGAATGCTGTCCGTATTCCAAATATTCCTCTAAAGTTGGTTTACTTCATAAAGTCCAGTCCCATCTGTTTACACAATTTATATGTACTTTGCACGCTATATTTGGACTTAAAAAAGTAGAAACCACGGACTAAAATACATCTATTTAAATAGAATGGTTAAAATTCTAAAATTACATCATATAGACATGTTTAAATAAAATTAAGCTGAAATAACAAAACAAACTAAGGACCACTATACATTTTTCATTCAGTTATGGCAACTGATGCATGAAACCTTTATGGTAATTGTTTAACAAATCTGATACCTCCATGGTCTAAACCATATTAAAATTAACCAGGAAAAAACTCAATGGAAATACACAAAGGGGATACTCACTAACTTTCTATTTAAATATATATACAGGATGTTATTAAATTAAACTACAATAGGTCTAAAGGTAGCTAACCTATATAAACCAGAAGCTGCAATAATTATAGTTATTTAAATAGGTATATATACAATATACCAGCTACCTGACTATGTTTTTAAGCCTTAGAATACATTTTATAGACGTCATTTCATTAAGCCCAGGGAATTGGTTGGCATTGGTTTTCAACTGCCAAATAAGTTCTTTTTCTTCTAAGTTAAGTGGTTGGTAATCTCCCCTAGGGTCATCTCTGACTTGGTCAATAGCTTTGAATTTAAATTTGTGGCCTGGGTTTTCTGAACAATGTCTAGCTAGGGCGTTTTCTAGTTTCCCTTTTCTGATACTGTAAATATGTTCGTATATTCTTTCTTGCAATTTTCTGTCGGTTTTTCCTATATAAAAGGCTAAACAGATCTCACATTTAGCCTTGTAAACTACCTTTTTGCTGCTACAATTGTATTTATTCCTGATCTTATAAATTGTATCTCTAATAGTGAACTTATTCCCTTCATCAATGTATTTACACATGTTGCACATATGGCATTTTGACATACCAGGATTAATAGGTGGCTTAAGACATTTCATTTGTAGAATTTCTTTGAAATTCATGCCCCTTCTATAAGTAGTTTTAGGTTTGTCTGGTATTTTATTTCTTAATTCATTATCCATTGTTAGAAGGTCCCAATTCTTATTTAAAATGTTTTTAATATCGTTAGAATCAAGATTAAAACATAAAATAATGCTACAAGTGTACATACCTAAATTCATGTTAGATGGTACAATAGAACTATTCGTTGGTTCTAACTGGTTGCCCCCTAGTAATGGTACATATCTGCCTGTGGTTCTTTTTGTTCTTACCTCCATAACAAGTTTGAGAATCAATTCTTCAGGGTAGCCTCTCTGCAGAAAAAACTTTTTTAAAAGGTCACATTCAGCTATAAATTCGACCTCGCTAGTTGTCATCCTAGCCGCCCTAACTAGCTGGCCCTTAACAACGGACCTTTTCTGATAAGTAGGTGGCAACTTTCGTAATGGAGGAACATATTGGAATACGTTTCCTTCCTAAAGATTTTTGAAGTGTATATATTGTTAGAAAAATCTTTAGCCAACTTAACATCTAAGTAATCTATGGTGTCAGTACTGCTCTTGTATGTAAATTTTAAAAAATCAGTACTCGTATTAAAAAATTCCATAAGTTGCTCTAGTTCAACTTCGGACCCTGTAAATAATAAAAATATATCATCAAGAAACCTTGTATAAAACACAATTTTTTCTATAAACAAGTTGTTTTGTAATACAAAGTTCCTCTCCCAAAACGCCATAACCAAATTTGTAAGACTTGCTCCGCAAGGGGAACCCATCGCCACACCGATTTTTTGATGGTAGATTTCCTTTTCAAACATAATAAAATTATATGATAGGACCAAATCTATTAGGTCTCCTACAAGGTAAATTTCATTTGCTGGTGCTTCTAGTTTTTGTAGCATAAGGGTTACCCATTCTCTTGCTATATTGTGGGGGATACAGGAGTACAAATCTTTTACATCAACCGTAATAAAAAACGCTGTTGGTTCAAAGGGAAGGTCATTGATGGAACGTAGGAAAGACCAGGAATCCTTGGAAATCTGTTTTTCGCCTTTAATGTACTTCTGTAAGATTCTGTCAATTACTTTGGAACATGTATATGTCAAACTGTTCTTGCCATCAACAAGGGGTCTCATTGGAGGGTTCTCTAGGTCTTTATGTATTTTAGGTACCCCGAAGAGTACTGGTGTTTTCACTGTTGGTTGTAAAAGATAGCTGTACATATCTTTCTCTATCCGTCGCTCAATGTACAATTCTTCTATTAAGCTTCTAACCATCCGGTAGGCGGAATTCATTTCATTAATAGAAGACTTCGTATATGTATCACTGCTTAATATTAGTGCCATTTTTTCATTGTAATCACTAGAGAACATGATTACAAGACCTCCGCCTTTATCAGGCTTCATAATCCTAATAGGTGCTTGCCTAAGCTCAATCAACAGTTCTCTTTCTTCCCTTGAAATATTATGCTTGTATCGGCGTTTTGTTTCTTTCAAATTTCTTAAGTCTATTTCCATCACTTTTTCGAACAGACTTAAAACTGGGTGTAAAGGAGGATTATAAACGCTGGGTACAAAGTATTCATTCTCCTTGTTTAATTCGCTTCCCATCATTATCAATAAGTTAAGCTTTCTAGTGAATAGCTTCAGGTCTATTAGTGTTTGCGCCAAATTGAACTTTGATGTTGGTACAAATGTTAAGCCTCTACTTAGTAATTCGGCTGTTTCACTAGAGATGGCCAAATTCGAGTAATTGTAAATCTTAAAGTCATTATTAGAATTAGAAATAATTGATAATGTCTTTGGGGTTTGGAATAAACTTATGTTAGTTAAGTCCCCAATTACCATTTCGTTCTCCTGTTCCTCGTTGACCTCCTGGGTTGGAAAGGAGGTCTCGAGGCTGCCCCTTGAAAATTTTGGTTTTGGTCAAATTTTGATTTACTATTATTGTTTATATTTGTGTTATTTGGACCCCCTTCAAAATTAAGATTATTTTGGCCTATAGATTTGTGTTGTTGCAAACCTTGCTCACTCCTATTACCATTAGGAGTATCCGGGGGATAAATGTGTTCCGTATTGTCTTCGGTTCCTACTTCTTGTATTTCATGCATAGATGGCCCTCCAGGTACATATTCCAATTTCTGGGCTTCCCTATTGGTTTGGTGGGCCAATTGGGGGTGGGGGTAAGCCTTCCCCTCACTATATTCCTTTAAATCGCGTTTTATTTTCTTAATTTTTGTAACATTCATTTTATTCAGATGGTCATCGATGCTTAAAAAGCATCTATCGTATTCATACTGGTATCTTGAAAAAGCATTGTCAGATCTAATTGACTTGTCAAGTTCTTCCAGTTCATTAAGTAAATCATTCACTAGATCTTGATAGTGAACACAAAATAAGTCTAGGAGCTCAAGCCCCTGTTTGTCAAATAGAGTAATAAGTGCTTTATGAAATGTAGTACCCTCAGACAAGAATGCAGGAAATTGCCAGTGCCTTAAGCCCTTCGGCACTATTTTCAATTTAATGCATTCCTTAAAATAGGCAATCTCTAATTGCATTTTACGGACTTTATACAGTTTTTCATCAAATAAGTTTAATTTCATGTTAATGTCATTTCTTAGCTCTTGAATAGAGGCTATGCTGTTGTTCCCGGAAACTCCGGAGAAAGAAAACGGTTTCTGCACCCAAATGTTGAATGATTCAGTAGTCCGTGTTTTGGCCGTTGTTCAACTCTAGCTGCGTCCTCATTCGGACCTTGAATACGGTTAATGCCATTCAGCTGTATACTCATATGTGGATTGTGTTGGGAGCTCGTAAATGTAGGTAATCCATTTATTCTCGCTTCTCGGGTAGGCGAAGAGCTTCTCTGACCTTGAGTTACCTCGTCCATCCTTTCTGATAGTCGGTCAACCTTTTGCATTAAAAGTTCTATTAGGGCTGTGAGGTTTCCCTCATTCTCTCCATTGTTTGCCAGGTTTGTTGCTGAGCTACTAGGTGGTTCCGAATCCATCAGCAAACGTTTTCCACAAACAAACAGCAGCACAGACTAGTGAAAGAACCAAGCTGCTAGCAACACTGACTGCACTCGTGGAATGTAGGTAGCTTTGTTAATCCAAGGAGAATCAAGTTTTTCAAAAATAGAATAAAAAACTGCTTTATTGATCTGATAGTTAAAACCTTAAAGTGTGGTAAATCGCATACACTTTTCGTCACTAGGAAATAGCGTGACTTCTTCAGAAGGCATTTCAGTTATGGCTCACAAACAAGCCTTTTTAAGTTAACGTAACTAGTGTAATAAATCAATTAGTAATTTCATTTAAATTTAAAAGAGAAACACTCAAATAAACTGCTCCCAAACACTAAATATAGTTGTAACTTAACAAATCTAGCCAAGTATTTGATATACAGGTGGATACATGATTATATAAAAATTAAAAATTAAACATTGAATGCTGTCCGTATTCCAAATATTCCTCTAAAGTTGGTTTACTTCATAAAGTCCAGTCCCATCTGTTTACACAATTTATATGTACTTTGCACGCTATATTTGGGCTTAAAAAAGTTGAAACCACGGACTAAAATACATCTATTTAAATAGAATGGTTAAAATTCTAAAATTACATCATATAGACATGTTTAAATAAAATTAAGCTGAAATAACAAAACAAACTAAGGACCACTATACATTTTTCATTCAGTTATGGCAACTGATGCATGAAACCTTTATGGTAATTGTTTAACAAATCTGATACCTCCATGAGTTTTTTCCTGGTTAATTTTAATATGGTTTAGACCATGGAGGTATCAGATTTGTTAAACAATTACCATAAAGGTTTCATGCATCAGTTGCCATAACTGAATGAAAAATGTATAGTGGTCCTTAGTTTGTTTTGTTATTTCAGCTTAATTTTATTTAAACATGTCTATATGATGCAATTTTAGAATTTTAACCATTCTATTTAAATAGATGTATTTTAGTCCGTGGTTTCTACTTTTTTAAGCCCAAATATAGCGTGCAAAGTACATATAAATTGTGTAAACAGATGGGACTGGACTTTATGAAGTAAACCAACTTTAGAGGAATATTTGGAATACGGACAGCATTCAATGTTTAATTTTTAATTTTTATATAATCATGTATCCACCTGTATACCAAATACTTGGCTAGATTTGTTAAGTTACAACTATATTTAGTGTTTGGGAGCAGTTTATTTGAGTGTTTCTCTTTTAAATTTAAATGAAATTACTAATTGATTTATTACGCTAGTTACGTTAACTTAAAAAGGCTTGTTTGTTAGCCATAACTGAAATGCCTTCTGAAGAAGTCACGCTATTTCCTAGTGACGAAAAGTGTATGTGATTTACCACACTTTAAGGTTTTAACTATCAGATCAATAAAGCAGTTTTTTATTCTATTTTTGAAAAACTTGATTCTCCTTGGATTAACAAAGCTACCTACATTCCACGAGTGCAGTCAGTGTTGCTAGCAGTTTGGTTCTTTCACTAGTCTGTGGTGCTGTTTGTTTGCGGAAAACGTTTGCTGATGGATTCGGAACCACCTAGTAGCTCAGCAACAAACCTGGCAAACAATGGAGAGAATGAGGGAAACCTCACAGCCCTAATAGAACTTTTAACGGAAAAGGTTGACCAACTATCAGAAAGGATGGACGAGGTAACTCAAGGTCCGAGAAGCTCTTCGCCTACCCCGGAAGCGAGAATAAATGGATTACCTACATTTACGAGCTCCCAACACAATCCACATATGAGTATACAGCTGAATGGCATTAACCGTATTCAAGGTCCGAATGAGGACGCAGCTAGAGTTGAACAACGAAGCCGCGAAACACGGACTACTGAATCATTCAACATTTGGGTGCAGAAACCGTTTTCTTTCTCCGGAGTTTCCGGGAATAACAGCATAGCCTCTATTCAAGAGGTAAGAAATGACATTAACATCAAATTAAACTTATTTGATGAAAAACTGTATAAAGTCCGTAAAATGCAATTAGAGATTGCCTATTTTAAGGAATGCATTAAATTGAAAATAGTGCCGAAGGGCTTAAGGCACTGGCAATTTCCTGCATTCTTGTCTGAGGGTACTACATTTCATAAAGCACTTATTACTCTATTTGACAAACAGGGGCTTGAGCTCCTAGACTTATTTTGTGTTCACTATCAAGATCTAGTGAATGATTTACTTAATGAACTGGAAGAACTTGACAAGTCAATTAGATCTGACAATGCTTTTTCAAGATACCAGTATGAATACGATAGATGCTTTTTAAGCATCGATGACCATCTGAATAAAATGAATGTTACAAAAATTAAGAAAATAAAACGCGATTTAAAGGAATATAGTGAGGGGAAGGCTTACCCCCACCCCCAATTGGCCCACCAAACCAATAGGGAAGCCCAGAAATTGGAATATGTACCTGGAGGGCCATCTACGCATGAAATACAAGAAGTAGGAACCGAAGACAATACGGAACACATTTATCCCCCGGATACTCCTAATGGTAATAGAAGGAGTGAGCAAGGTTTGCAACAACACAAATCTATAGGCCAAAATAATCTTAATTTTGAAGGGGGTCCAAATAACACAAATATAAACAATAATAGTAAATCAAAATTTGACCAAAACCAAAATTTTCAAGGGGCAGCCTCGAGACCTCCTTTCCAACCCAGGAGGTCAACGAGGAACAGGAGAACGAAATGGTAATTGGGGACTTAACTAACATAAGTTTATTCCAAACCCCAAAGACATTATCAATTATTTCTAATTCTAATAATGACTTTAAGATTTACAATTACTCGAATTTGGCCATCTCTAGTGAAACAGCCGAATTACTAAGTAGAGGCTTAACATTTGTACCAACATCAAAGTTCAATTTGGCGCAAACACTAATAGACCTGAAGCTATTCACTAGAAAGCTTAACTTATTGATAATGATGGGAAGCGAATTAAACAAAGAGAATGAATACTTTGTACTCAGCGTTTATAATCCTCCTTTACACCCAGTTTTAAGTCTGTTCGAAAAAGTGATGGAAATAGACTTAAGAAATTTGAAAGAAACAAAACGCTGATGCAAGCATAATATTTCAAGGGAAGAAAGAGAACTGTTGATTGAGCTTAGGCAAGCACCTATTAGGATTATGAAGCCTGATAAAGGCGGAGGTCTTGTAATCATGTTCTCTAGTGATTACAATGAAAAAATGGCACTAATATTAAGCAGTGATACATATACGAAGTCTTCTATTAATGAAATGAATTCCGCCTACCGGATGGTTAGAAGCTTAATAGAAGAATTGTACATTGAGCGACGGATAGAGAAAGATATGTACAGCTATCTTTTACAACCAACAGTGAAAACACCAGTACTCTTCGGGGTACCTAAAATACATAAAGACCTAGAGAACCCTCCAATGAGACCCCTTGTTGATGGCAAGAACAGTTTGACATATACATGTTCCAAAGTAATTGACAGAATCTTACAGAAGTACATTAAAGGCGAAAAACAGATTTCCAATGATTCCTGGTCTTTCCTACGTTCCATCAATGACCTTCCCTTTGAACCAACAGCGTTTTTTATTACGGTTGATGTAAATGATTTGTACTCCTGTATCCCCCACAATATAGCAAGAGAATGGGTAACCCTTATGCTACAAAAATTAGAAGCACCAGCAAATGAAATTTACCTTGTAGGAGACCTAATAGATTTGGTCCTATCATATAATTTTATTATGTTTGAAAAGGAAATCTACCATCAAAAATTCGGTGTGGCGATGGGTTCCCCTTGCGGAGCAAGTCTTGCAAATTTGGTTATGGCGTTTTGGGAGAGGAACTTTGTATTACAAAACAACTTGTTTATAGAAAAAATTTTGTTTTATACAAGGTTTCTCGATGATATATTTTTATTATTTACAGGGTCCGAAGTTGAACTAGAGCAACTTATGGAATTTTTTAATACGAGTACTGATTTTTTAAAATTTACATACAAGAGCAGTACTGACACCATAGATTACTTAGATGTTAAGTTGGCTAAAGATTTTTCTAACAATATATACACTTCAAAAATTTTTAGGAAGGAAACATATTCCAATATGTTCCTCCATTACGAAAGTTGCCACCCTACTTATCAGAAAAGGTCCGTTGTTAAGGGCCAGCTAGTTAGGGCGGCCAGGATGACAACTAGCGAGGTCGAATTTATAGCTGAATGTGACCTTTTAAAAAAGTTTTTTCTGCAGAGAGGCTACCCTGAAGAATTGATTCTCGAACTTGTTATGGAGGTAAGAACAAAAAGAACCACAGGCAGATATGTACCATTACTAGGGGGCAACCAGTTAGAACCAACGAATAATTCTATTGTACCATCTAACATGAATTTAGGTATGTACACTTGTAGCATTATTTTATGTTTTAATCTTGATTCTAACGATATTAAAAACATTTTAAATAAGAATTGGGACCTTCTAACAATGGATAATGAATTAAGCAATAAAATACCAGACAAACCTAAAACTACTTATAGAAGGGGCATGAATTTCAAAGAAATTCTACAAATGAAATGTCTTAAGCCACCTATTAATCCTGGTATGTCAAAATGCCATATGTGCAACATGTGTAAATAAATTGATGAAGGGAATAAGTTCACTATTAGAGATACAATTTATAAGATCAGGAATAAATACAATTGTAGCAGCAAAAAGGTAGTTTACAAGGCTAAATGTGAGATCTGTTTAGCCTTTTATATAGGAAAAACCGACAGAAAATTGCAAGAAAGAATATACGAACATATTTACAGTATCAGAAAAGGGAAACTAGAAAACGCCCTAGCTAGACATTGTTCAGAAAACCCAGGCCACAAATTTAAATTCAAAGCTATTGACCAAGTCGGAGATGACCCTAGGGGAGATTACCAACCACTTAAGTTAGAAGAAAAAGAACTTATTTGGCAGTTGAAAATCAATGCCAACCAATTCCCTGGGCTTAATGAAATGACGTCTATAAAATGTATTCTAAGGCTTAAAAACATAGTCAGGTAGCTGGTATATTGTATATATACCTATTTAAATAACTATAATTATTGCAGCTTCTGGTTTATATAGGCTAGCTACCTTTAGACCTATTGTAGTTTAATTTAATAACATCCTGTATATATATTTAAATAGAAAGTTAGTGAGTATCCCCTTTGTGTATTTCCATTGAGTTTTTTTCTGGTTAATTTTAATATGGTTTAGACCATGGAGGTATCAGATTTGTTAAACAATTACCATAAAGGTTTCATGCATCAGTTGCCATAACTGAATGAAAAATGTATAGTGGTCCTTAGTTTGTTTTGTTATTTCAGCTTAATTTTATTTAAACATGTCTATATGATGTAATTTTAGAATTTTAACCATTCTATTTAAATAGATGTATTTTAGTCCGTGGTTTCTACTTTTTTAAGCCCAAATATAGCGTGCAAAGTACATATAAATTGTGTAAACAGATGGGACTGGACTTTATGAAGTAAACCAACTTTAGAGGAATATTTGGAATACGGACAGCATTCAATGTTTAATTTTTAATTTTTATATAATCATGTATCCACCTGTATACCAAATACTTGGCTAGATTTGTTAAGTTACAACTATATTTAGTGTTTGGGAGCAGTTTATTTGAGTGTTTCTCTTTTAAATTTAAATGAAATTACTAATTGATTTATTACGCTAGTTACGTTAACTTAAAAAGGCTTGTTTGTTAGCCATAACTGAAATGCCTTCTGAAGAAGTCACGCTATTTCCTAGTGACGAAAAGTGTATGCGATTTACCACACTTTAAGGTTTTAACTATCAGATCAATAAAGCAGTTTTTTATTCTATTTTTGAAAAACTTGATTCTCCTTGGATTAACAAAGCTACCTACATTCCACGAGTGCAGTCAGTGTTGCTAGCAGTTTGGTTCTTTTAAAAAGGATTCTGTTATGGAAGCTAGGGATGTTTGGAAAGAGAATAAACAAAAGATGAAATAAAAACTGAGAAATTGGAAACCCTGTTTTATAGATGTGGGTAGCAAGATATAAGCAGTACAAATGTTTTTAGTCCCTTTAGTTTTATAAATAGGTCAAGCATATTTTATCAACCAGAGGAGGTGTTGTGGATAGCAATTAGTAAAGAGATGAAAAATTTATCTTGAAGGGGAAGAGGGCAAGAGTCAAGTAGAATAAGTTGATCCTTTTAAGAACATGGTGGTTTGGGATTACTTGCTCAAAAGAAAAAAGCAAATAAAGCTCTCTTCTGCATTATAGCTTGGCATGGTACATTAGTAGCCTTAACATTATTTGCTGTAATCTTCTCAGCTAAACCTGCTTGTGGAACGAACCTCAGACTGACGCTCAAAAAAAAAAAAAAAAAAGAAAGAAAGCCCTCTTCTTCATTATAGCTCAGAGTGGTACCTCAGCAGCCTTAAGATTATTTGCTGTAATCTTCTCAGCTAAGTGTGCTTGTGGAACGAATCACAGACTGTCACGACGGTCAAAAGAAATAAACAAGTAAAGCCCTCTCCTACATTATAGCTCTGCTTGGTACATTATCAGCCTTAATATTATTTGCATGTACACTGTTTACTTTTAAGTATATCTAACAGCTGTTTGCACACCATCGAATGCTACTTTCTCCTGCCCTCTCTTCCCTATCTCTGTTTTTTTTTCTTAGACCCCTTACTGTATCCCATCTTTGTTAATTTATACCTATTTATCTGAGCCCTTACAGTCGGCGGACATAAGGTACTGCTAAACTGGACAACTGTTAACCTCTTCTATCTTGGCAAAACATAATGACAGTAGTCATTGGTGCACTGCTCCCTGGCTGATAGTTTAGTTTTACTGACAGTACTTGAGGTTCTGGGCCAACACGCTCCATTTACCCTTGCTATGCTCGGGCTCACTCCTCTCCCCTACCATACCCCCACTTTCCCCACATTTATTCTTAACTAACCACTCCCTCAACCCAAATCAACCAATCACCCCATACTACCTTTTATACTACAATCAGTACTAATTTATAAATCCCACCTCACTCACCCATACTAATACAAACAACTCACACTTCACTACATTTTCAGTACAATGCCTAACTACAAAACTCAAAGCCAAACTAATAAATATTGCTCCCATCCAACCTCATCGGCAATATAGTATGCAATTATACATGCATACTGCTACTGTAATAATTCTAACAATAGCTGCACACATCTCTTCTTACCAAACCAAACTAGAAGAATGTATCCCATCCCATTCTGCCTCTTCCCTCTACCCACAATAAATTAAACCTATAAACATTATTTCTTCTTCTATCATTAACACTACAGCCTTTCATTATACACACTACTCACTACTCCCTCACCCCAACACCCCAAAATTTTTTCAAAAATATTATAGGTACGTAGTTAAAATCTGAAAGAATTTAGTTACTATAGCATCCACACTAACACTCATTGGGGACATTCACCCAAACCCAGGCTAAACTGTAATCTAAGCCGAATCCTCATAATACCATCACATGCAATCAACAACAGTCTCCTACAGAAAGAAAACTGATATCTTACTCTCTGTATACTCACCTGATATCATATTAATCACATGACTTAAATCCAGTGTTACCAATAATGAGATTCTCCGTCCAGGTTATAAATACAATACATCAAGACAGAATAGACAAAAGAGGTGGCGCCTTAGTCTTATGCTTTAAAAATCACCTTTTCCTATTAGCTTTAGATCAAATCACCCCTACCTTTGACAATGCTGAAGTGCTATTTGCCAAGCTTATCATTAGCACAAAAAACATATAATTGGAACCTATATCCCACCTGGGGACAACATCTACACTTTAGAAAACATTTTGAACTGGACCCACAAGTTCACTACCCCAGGAAACAATAGTCATGGGTGATTTTAATGTTGACTGGTCAGACTGCAATTCCCTAACCCCACTAATCACATCAACCTGTATGGCTGCATCTAAGTCATTCAACCCCCCACTAGGATAGATAAATCATCCAATAAGCACTCCATTCTTGACTGGATCTTAACAAATAAACCAGGTCACTCTCCTCACTCTGGCTGCCTTACCTAGACAACGATTTAACCCAACTAAACAAACTATTTACCGACAAATAAGGAACAAAAACAGCTAAACCCCATTAACTTCATAAACATCCTCAAACACTGGTCATCACGTGATCTACTTCCCCTAGAAGATGCTGTAGAATATTTTAATACTACCTTGCTTTCTATCTTAAACACACAGGCTCCTCCTAGGAGTATGAGAGTTAAATCTAACTTTGCCCTATGGCTAAACAAAGAAACTAGGTCACTGCTAAAAGGAAGAGACAAAGCCTGGGAACATTGGCACAAAACTAAATTTCAAATTGCAAAACAAACTTACTGAGAAACAAAGCAAAAAAAAAAAAATTAAACAGGACAAAATCAATTATTACTCTAACATCCAAACTAAATACAGAAATAACCCCCAGAAGTTCTGGTAAGAAATAATCAACTTACTCCTACCTGGCGAAATCAGCCCCCCCTCCCCCCCCACACACACACTACTATTACTTGGACAACATAGCTACTCGGTTCAACAAATACTTTACAGAAACTATTTTAGCCCTCTCTAACATTCATACCCCCACTCCTACTCCAGCCACTCTTTTCTCCCTTCAGCCTGCCTCAAGTGATACTATAAAAAAGACTTCTTAAGAAATTAAAGCCTACTACTGTAGCTGCAGACAACTTACCAGCAGAGTTTCGAAGACTAGCTGCTGAAGGAATTGCCTTTCCAGTATCCATTCTTATCAATAGATCTATATCGGAACACCAGGTTCCTACCATTTGGAAAACTTCCCACATTATTCCACTCCATAAAGGAGGCAGTTCAACTGATCTATCAACCAATTGTGATCCTATCCCCTCTCTCTAAGATACTAGAGTGAATTGTTCATAAGCAGATCATGGACTACCTGCATACAAACAAGCTACTAACCAATACGCAGCACAGTTTTCACCCATATCACAGTACTACCACTGTACTAATATCATTTACTAACACGGTTAACCATCACAGAAGCAATAGTAAATACGTATCTTCTATCTTTCTAGACTTATCGAAAGCCTTTGATATAGTCTCACACAGCAAACTTATAAATGCCCTCTCTGAGTTGAATCTGTCTACTCTTACCTGATTCCTGGGTTACCTAACTGGATGCCAGCAAGCAGTACGATGACAACAAAACCTTTCAGCCCTTCTTCCTGTGACCCTAGGAGTTCCCCAAGGCTGTATATTAGGCCCCCTACTCTTTTCTATATTTATAAACAACCTTCATACCTCAACCCCTCATGCCTCAGTCATTCAGTATGCAGCAGATGATTCCACAGTGATATGTGCTGCTACAGAAACCTGTACAAACCTGGCTAACAAATGCCCACCTAATTCTAACCCCCCCCAAAAAACAAACTCATGCTGTTCCATCCCACTAAAGCTACTGTACCCCTCCCAGCATTCAACATTGTATCAACAAACAAGACCATCATCTCACCCTCACCTCACACCAAACTACTGGGAGTAGAAGTAGACAGCAACATGAGATGTGACATCCACATATCCCAAACCATAAAAAGTACACACAAAACTTGGTACATTGTATAGGAACAAGCAGTATCTTACAAAAAACACAAAAGCTACTATAGCTCAATCACATTTGACATCAGCTCTACTCTATGCATCACCCATATTAACTAACCGAAGAAAAAACAAGTTAACAAAACTAGACTCCTGTTATAACAAAATTGGCAGTTATGCAGCAAACTCACCATTTAGGTCTCAACACTGTTCTGCACTCAAACAACTCAACTGGTTAGACACCCCCCCCCAGCTCTTACTTCTTAACCAAAACCTACTACAGCCATACTCCAGTGCCAGAGCTCTATGCTCTAGCAATACAGCCCTTATAAAATTAATCACAGCCAACAGTCCTGTTGGAGAAGCCATCTAACCAAACTACATAGCCAAAATCTGGAATGCACTACCTCTTAGCATAACATCTACCACAGTCTTAACTCGGTTTAAAAATGCTAAAAACAAACTTATCCAACAAGTGGCTATGCATTTGCACTACTCATGATGAAACTGTCTATCTCAGCTTATGTGATTACTTCTTCTAAGCTGACTTTAATGCTCTATATACACATAGGTTTTTTAAGCTTTGATGATTAGGTGGTGCAATTTCCTCAGAAAAAAACCTGTATGTGTACTTCTAGCTAATTCTCTATAGAAGCTATATAATATTTGTATGTAGTCTGTTTCACTATATTTTTGTCACATGTATGTAACTCACTGTGATGTATAATGTTCTCAAAAGTTTATCAACTTATATGTATTATGAACTCAAAAGTTTGATCAGCTTGTATGTATTATGTGGAGCTTTTTCCCTGGGCCTCCACTGAAAAAGGGCATGTGTCCAGTCGGACTTTCCTGGTAATCAAATGTAAAATAAATAAATAAAAAGGTAAAATACTTTTGAGTTACTCAGTCAAGGCTCTTATACATAGCACAATCAGAAAGCTGTAATTCAGAGAGGAAAGGGATGATGAAATAGGAGAGAAGCTCAAGAAACAAGGAGACACTGAGATTTTAATTGCAGATAATTAAGGAGAGTAATAGCAGACAGGGGTACAGGGAAGTAAATATTCTGGGAAGAAATAGCCAGCAAATTGTTATGGCTAGGCTTGCTTCTAGGGCCGATTAGCCCTAGTACCAACCTATGAACCTATAATAACTATACAGAATGTCATTCTTCATAAAGGCAGGAACTCTTATAATTTTTCAAACTGCCGACCCATCGCCATTCTATCCCCCCTGTCTAAACTTCTAGAGAAGTGTATTCACTTCCAAGTCATGAAATTCCTGAACACATATCAACTCCTGTCCACCACACAGCATGACTTCTACCCACATCATAGCACAACCACTGCTTTTCTCTCTTTCACTAATCTAGTTAACCAACACAGGAACAACAATAACTTTACATCTACCATTTTTTTGGATCTCTCCAAAGTATTTGACATGGTCTCACACACCATTCTGCTAGATTCTCTAGCCTCACTATCCTTTGCCCCATCTACTATAGCCTAGTTCAGAAACTACCTTTCTGACAGGCAACAATCTGTCCAATGGCAAGGTGTAGTGTCCCCTCAACTTCCTACCACCATAGGTGTCCCACAAGGCTCAATACTGGGCCCACTTCTCTTTTCCGTCTTTACCAATAATCTACATAGCTCAACCCAGCATGCCACACTTATTCAATATGCAGATGATTCGACTTTAATCTCCACAGCCCCATCTCCAGCCATTATGCAACAACTCACCCAGGAAACCTTTAACTCTATAGAAAAATGGATTTCTGATATCCAACTCATTCTAAACCCCAGTAAGACTAAATTACTAATATTTACCCCTAACAAATCAAAAACTGCTCCCCTCTCCTTCATCATCACCTCTAAAAACGGCACTACCATTTCCCTTTCTGACCATATCAAACTGCTTGGCACTGAAATTGACAATAATCTTCACTTCAATGTCCACATCTCACAAGCCATCAAAAATGTTCACAAAAAAATGGGCGCACTATATAGGCTCAAACACTTTCTCTCAGACCAAGCAAGAGTCACTCTAGTCCAGACTCACCCAATGTCCACACTAATGTATGCAGCACCAGTTTTCACCCACATAAGAAAAATAGATCTAGGCAAACTAGAATCATGTTACAATAAGATCGCCAAGTTTGCTAAAAACACCACCTTCAGAACACATCACTGTGTTGCTCTAAAGGACCTAAATTGGATAGAAGTACCTCAAGTACTTAATTACCACCAGCTAGTCACTGCCTACAATATTCTTAAATAGCCTGATAAAACTCCATCACTAACCCAACCTCTTACCAACTACAAAGCAAATCGCCCTCTCCGATCTAGTGACAAATCTCTCCTCTGTATCACTAGAGCAAACAGTACTGCAGGAAAAGCGCTATATTCCCACACCATTGCTACAAACTGGAATTGCCTTCCCCCTTTGCTGACCACTGTCTCCACCACCTCACACTTCAAAAACTCCCTCAAATCACATCTGATGAATATCTGGCTATGTCCTTGTATTACTTAACTTTAAGCTTTCCTACCTTTTCCTCCTCACATCCATTCACCAAAACCAAGTTAGTCAGTGTAATCCTCTATGGGACTAAAACCCTAACAGCCATTCATTCACCAATACCATGTTGGTCACTGTAATCCTCTATTGGACTAAAACTGTAACAGCCATTAGCCGAGCCTGTGAGTAGCTCTTAATCCCTACTGTTTGTAACTTCTCGGACTGCTGAGAAGTGTCTTGTCTGCTTGCATTTTTAATGTGAATATCTGATTGTTTATTTGTATAATGTACATGTTTGTTGTACTACTCTGTATAAAAATATTTCTCTCTTGTTTAACTTGTACTACTCTGCTTAAAATATTTTTCTCTTGCTTAACAATGTGGAGCTTTTCTTCCTGGGTCTCCGCTGTAAATAGACCTAGTCCAGTCGGAATTTCCCAATTAAATGTAAAATAAAAATAAAAAAATATATATTCATAAAGTAGCAAACATGGGAATGGAGAAAGGATATCCTTAATATGCCACAAAGTCTAGAAGATTTAGGATTTTTGCTTGGAAATGTTCACACAGGTATTTTATACCCCATGCAGACTCCAATAATTTTTCCTCAGGTAGATTGCAAATGATGGTGGTGTGATGGGGAAGAGAAGTAATTGGGAGCAAATTTTTTGGGAGTGTAATGTGAGAGTTGGCAGACTTCAAAAATTCCCTACAGACTAGACTGTCAGAAATCTGTGATACAGAATCGGAATTGCCTAGACATAGTAAGGCCTTGCTGAGTTTTTCTGGTGGATGCCAAAACAGCAATTAATAGAAAATGAAAATCCAAAGTCTAACCCAACCATACTAGCAGTGATGAATACAGTTACAGAGGTAAAATAACTAAAATTGTAATCTTAGAGAAAAGAGTAAGAACAAATTTCATAGATAAAATGGGAATTGTGGGAATAATACATGCAGCATAATGTTTTGGAGGAGAAATGAAGTTTAAGGGAAGGCAGGAATTGAATGAGCTATGCTTATGTTCTGCATAATGTTTGCAACTGAACATATTAGTGTGGTTCATTTCATTTATGTAAATGTGATTGCCTCTGTCATAATGGTTAACTCAATAAAGATGTTTCTTGTTTTAAAAAAAATGAAAGTGTGGTGGGAGACCCCTTGGAACATAGGTAGATAATTTTCTCGCCTTTGGACATCAGGTTGAAACAGGGTTTAGGTAATCTTTTTACCTGTTGCAGCTGATTGCAAATGGTACACTTACATCCAAGGAAGTTCTTGTACCTCCATATTCCTGCTTTGATCTGACCTATTATTGAATGCATCTTAATAGGCATATCAAGCACCTACTGCAGAAAGACCCAGGATGTTCCTAACTAAAGTATGACAGGCTTCAAAGATAACAAAATAAGGAGATGCTGGTAGCATTGCCCTTTTATTTTGTGTCATTTAGATTCCATAGGGCTGTATCTTGCTTTTTGGATCATTAGGGTTACAGTAGTACAAAATCTGTAATATTTTCAGTAGTCATACAGCCTCACTAACAGTTGTGCCAGGGATCTAACCCAGCTTCAGCAAGTAAACAAAGTACCATAGAAAGAGAGAGATTTGTCTCGCAACACTTAGCCATTTTCTGGAATAAGCTTTCACTCCAAATTAACCAGTGCAACACACTTTCTTCAAAAAAGAGTTTTACAACTGGATTGATATCCACAAATTCACCTCTGGTATAATTGGCCTGTTGCTGCTGGGGGGGTGGAGGTACAGACAAGACATAAATGGCCACAGGACCCATCTGTTTCGTAATTTTGTATGATTCTGTGAACTTCATGTATCATCTTCACTGCGTCATTTTTTGAAAACATATTAGTCTTTTATTGAATGTTTTTATTGCATTACTACATATACAGTTGCTGTTTGAGTTCTGCACTTTTATTGTAAAGGTTTGTTTTGTTTCCACAAAAATGTTTTGCTGTTAGCAAGAAACCACTGCATTGAAGAAGATAAGTAAAGACCTTTTTTCAGTGCAGTTAAACTTACCAGTTTCTCAGTGAAGATCATAAATCATACTATTGCATACCTTTACTCTATCCAGCATAACAAATGCTGGTTCTTGATAAAAATTGCATTAAACATATATCCATCGTTTACTCAGATCTGTGTATAAGCAGCTGAATAAATGCATTGTTTAAATACTGAGAAAGATTGAATGCTGTCATTTACATTATGCTCATTTGAAGATGTAGAACATAAAACTGGTTTTGGATTGGTTTTATATACACAGTCATGTTCTTCAGTTTACTAATCCTCTGCCCACTCTTTCCAGTTCTGTGCTACACCTTGTGCATATTTCTATGGAAACAAAATGCAAAAATTTGCACAGTATGTTCTCGTGACATGCTCTTCAGAAAAAGCACTGTCTGTCCAAGACCTTTCACTGAAATGTAGTAGCTTTTTAATTTTGTAGATAAATGGTGATCTAAGAACTTTAATCCCACTTAATGGTTTGTTTAAAGAGTAGAAGAACTTTGCCTGGAACAGGGATACCTGGATGCCACTAAAGAACCAGATGTTGGCATGATTTTTCTTGCTAAGTTGCTAGTGACTTGGTGAACCCTTAAGTTCACTTGAGCTTAACCCAAGAAAGGTAAGTGAGCCTGTAGAGTGGGCTATTTGCAAGGCAAAGGGTAAAAGTCAGCTAAGATGCCAGATAGGTGGTTGGGAAGCTAGAGACAGCTTCATTTGATACTGGGCCTTTGCATTAGGAATTGGATTTTGTGATGTGAAGGGTCAGCTGACTGTGAGGGACAGAGCTGTAGCTTATTCAAAAGCTTGAAAACGGTCTGTAAGGCAAAGTTGGTTGTACCTGTAAATGCAGTGTTTGTTCTAAAACAACACTTCACAGTCACTGATATGTCTCTTCTCCTTTAGGGATGTACCTTTGCTGAAGCCAAAAATAGGTTCAGTGTGCTCATGAACCCCTGGCTAGAGCCATACGTATGGAACGTGTGCCAGTGTCTTAAGTGCAACCCCAGAATGTTCTTCGCCTCCCATTGCTGCTGCAGTCCTTACTGTATAGTCCCATCCAGTCGCAGTCAATACCAGAGAGGAGTAGGCTGACACGCCGGGTCAGACTTATTAGACTGGCGCTGTATGCCAGGTACTCTATGACCCACGCCATAACGCACATAAGTCTTTTGTTTTGTCGCATGTGCAGACGCAGTGTTGCGGAGGTGCAGGTTGTTGGCGTTTGAAATGGACCCAAAGTTTTCAAGACCCGAAAAACAGAGTGGCTAAGTACCCTGGGGACATTTTGGTTTTTTTTGCCTCCTTATTTAACCGGATGTCAGAAAAAAAAATGAAGTGAATAATTGTATTTCTTGTGGATACCTCATAGGGACCATATACCCTGGCCTTGTGTATACCTTGGGCCCTTAAACGCGTTGGTTGGTTGGTTGGTTGTGCTTGTGTTTAATAAACGCTATTAAGAAGGTTAATTAGACTGTGGTTAGTGTTTGGGAGGTTCTGTAATGATAGCCGCCCATTAGGTGCCGGCCTCACTCGCCCAAGTCATCGCGACAAACAGAAGCTGCCAAGGAGGGTTCAGCTTAAGGTTCTGTGGGACGCCGGGAGTTCTTAAGGTTCATTTGAGGCAGAGGTCTTTGGAGGAGTTTCCAGAGTGGAGTTCCAGGGAGGATCAGCCCTCTCAGGGAGTGGCTTCAGGAGGGGCCCTCTCAGGAGGCTGAGGGGGCTCTCTGGGTAAGGTCTTCTCTGCCTTCTTCTTTAGTCTCCTCAAGGTAGTTTAGGCCTCTCCTTAGAGAGGTGGGGGCTTCAGTGGAGTCTTCCTAGGTTTTCAGGTCTAGCATTTCGCTTCTATAATATTAGAAAACATATGCTTAAAATGGTAGAAGATTTGATTACTATAGATAGAGAGGTTCCACTTACACGATATAAGAGTTAGTTTTGAAAGACCTCAGAGGGCTAGTTTTGAACAGTGTTCAGAGGCTTCAGAGTCTTCTAGGAGAGAGTCTTCTGAGATCCTCCGTGGGAGTATCCTGATGATTCTCCTGAGGATTTCTCATTTTCATTTCCTCTGCATTCCATCAGGGATTACTTCTCAATTATTCCATGAGGGAAGGATTTCCATGAGGGGGCCAAAGGCTTAGGGATTCCTGTTTACCCCAGCATAGGCCCTTAGCTATTCCTCTTTCATAGAATGTGGTGGAAGATGTTTTGCAGAGGCCTCTGCAAGTGGGCTGGACTCTTTTTGCTCCTGTCCTGCTGAACCCCGACTCTTTGCCTCCTGCTCCTGTTAAATTTATTATTAGGTATATCCTAGGGCGGACTAAAACTATTTGTCTCAGAGGGCCCTGTTTGGTTAAGAAACTATTTCTCAAGGGCCTGTAAGACACTAAAGGAGGACAAAATTTGGATAGTGGAAAGAAAGAGTATACTTCTAAGCTTTGTGATAGTGGGGAAAGATTTGGAATTTCTTCTTACACAATCTAAAATATTAGGAATACCAATTTTTTTTCTATTAAAATCCCAATGGGCTTATATTGAGGTTATTGAGTTGGGGTAGGTGGATGCTTTGAGAAAGAGGTGGAGTTGGTGGAGTTGCTGGATTTGGTTCATGTGTCTTGATGCTGTGGAGGTGCAGTCTATCAGCTTTCTTCTGTGTTGCTGTACTGTTCTCCTGATCAGTAGGTTGAGCTATTGCTGTTAAGACAAGGCATTGTAATGCCAGGGATTTGGATGCTCCTTTACAGTCTGATGTGGATTGAGTGGAAGGATCTTTAGTTTTAAAGATTTTTGAGAAGAAAACTGGCAGTAAATTGTTTTTTAAAGAAACAGGCAGGTGTTTATACCTATGCTAGTAGAAAGAGGCCTTAGGGGGGGGTGGCGAATAAGTGTAGGTATCCTGCTTAGGAGGGGTGGACATATCCTGTCAGGGATTCTCCATCTTTTGGGCTCAAGGGTTCTTTCAGGCAGGGGATGTCAATTGGGTGTTTCGGTATGGGTCTGGTGGTTCGTGGGTCAGACATTCTTCTGGGAGCCAGTTACAGTCTTTTTCAAATTCAGATGGCCTTTGGGGCAGCTCAAATGGGTTGTTGATATCATTGGAAAATAATTACAGATTTTATTTCCCTGTTGGGCCCCCTTTACATTTCATACCAGAACAGACAGTCCACAAACACAAAGCAAAGCCAGCGGCTCTCCTAAAGCTCAGAGTCTCAGATTTTATTTCAGTCAGTGCCCCAGATGGGTCCTCCAGTCTTTTCATTTGTATCTCGCCCACAATCTAGTAGAAAGGCAGCCTTTTAGTTCTCAGGTGATTTGTCACTCAGAAGGGAATTCTGGGATTTCTCAGTCCTGGATGTGGATTTCAAGACTAAGCTGTAGTAGTCCAACACTTTTGCTTGACGTACAACATTACTTTGATCACTCTACCAAAACTTTTACTTGATCTAAGGAAGCTCACCTTGTTGTGCCTATAGCTGGAAGTAAGCTTAACTTCAAGGGCTCTGGAGCTTAACTTGCATATTCAATTCAGCTGCTTTCTTGGCTTGCCTCAGCCTTTTGGAAATGCTTCACAAATATGGGTATAAGGCTGGAAATAGGCATTATCTCTTCAACTTCAGGCTTCGTATCTCATTTTGGACAGGCACTTGGAATACAAATAGATTGGCTAGGCTGAGCTTACTTCTGGCTTACAAGAGATTCTGGAGGTCTTACTACCCTGGTAAGACAAAATCTAGTTAAAGTCCAATCAGCATAAAACATGGCCCATGTGCCCTCTGAGACAAGCACCAAATGTGAGACTGCAGACAGCCTTTTCAATGGCCTTTTTCCCCGAGCAAATCAACTGCTTTCTGCCAACTAGGTTGATCAACTATCACCAGCAACTGACTTCAAGGCCAGTCCATCATTCATGATATTACTACATCTCCATCTTTTCCTGGTGCTTCCCAATAAGGTACTGCATATGAGGAAACAAAAATGGAGGACTCATAAAATCTTATTTGGACACTGCCAGGATTCGGACACTGTCATTCTGGGAAGCTACCTGGACAAAAAAGGAATGGCTGTGGTGGGCCCAGGAACGTCACCTAAACAGTCATTCTAATCAACCTTTGGGTTCATAGAGAGATTTGCCATACATGGGCAGACTCTAATATTAAACAAAAGCGAGACTGTGAGAGTGGAGCTACAAGACATGGGGATCTACACATCAACAAAGCATAGATGGGGGCATTCCAGAAGACACTAGTGGCTTTCAGTGAGTATTCAATGCCAGGGCACATGATTATTCTATATCAATGCACATTTGGTATGTATACACAAGGAGAATGGTAACACAACAAGGAACTCTATCCAGGTAGCGCATAGCTTGCAACACAGACATGATTAAGCCATGGGAAAACTCTTAAGTCAAGGTTTCTACCGAGCAAAGTTTGGATCTTCATGAGATGTGTTAGCATTTGATCAATCATGGAAAAATTACTCCAGTGGATGAACCTTCTTCATGTATGGCAGAGCTCACAAAGCAGAATTGAAAGTGTCCAGTATCAGAATCAACTGCTTCTCCAACCAAACCAAAAGACAGTGACTGTTCAAGGGTTGGGGTTTCATCAAGACCAAGTCACTTCTCTGTCTTTGTCTTTCAGTTGAAAGTAGTGTAAACCTTTCCTCCCTGCTCCCTTCTGGCCTTTGCACTAAAGGTAAGTGGACAAGACAGGTCAAGGATGACAAAACCTTTTTCTGTATTGCCAGATTCCGGCCCCATCTGTACCAACTACTACCTAGCTGGTAAAAGGATATCATGGCCTCCTTGTCTTTGAGTCATCTCAGATCTTCAGTTATTCCTGGTTTCATCTGTGCAGGTCTCAACTTCACTTTCTCCTAACTCTTGCTGTAATGGAAGCTGTTGAAAAGCTCAAGAAGGATGGTCCATTGCAAGTTTTCTATGTGATTTTTATTTTTCTGACAGCCTAGTACAAAGAATTTGTAAAAGGAAAGTGATTCAATTTTTCGGAGTCTTTTTAGCAAATTTGAGTTAGGTTGAGCCTAATTTTCTGAGAAAGATTCAATTTTCAATTGACTCTTATTTCAGGTTTGGTTTTTTGTTCAAATCCAGAGTCTTCTGCCAATGTGCAATTTCATACTCTTAGAGTGGGCCAGCACCATTGTTTTTCCTTGATTCTTCCAGTTTCTTTAGGGAGGGCAATATTGTTCACACCCCCTATGACTGAAGACTTTGGCTTGTTTGCTCACTTTTGTTCAGGGAAACTTTCTTTATGTTGTTTGAGCCTACGGCTACTACTCTGCGAGAAATTGGATATGTTGAGATGGCTTTCTGTGTCAACTTCTGCAAGATTTCTGTCTGATAGGCTATGGCTCTTAGTTGCAGGCCATTTTGATTTTAAGCCATTTTAGGGTATCATTACTGATTTAATCCTCTTTTACCAAAGTATCATTACGCACTAAAGGTTCCTTATAGTTGCAGGTCATTTTTGAGTTAGGCATTATCAAACTTATCATTTTTGTACTAAAAATTCCTGCACAAAAAATAAAGGGGAAAGTGTTTTGTTGCTTTTATTAAGCAGGACTAAGGACAAGCTAGTATTTTCAGGCAGTAAGGGAGGTTTCCATTGCTTTTTTTTTTTGCCATCACAGCAAGCAAAATTCACAGGCAGATAGGTGGATTTCAGGCAGCTTTAGCTTTTGTTTGGCTCATCATTGCATTGGTTCTTTCACAAGGGATTGGAGGTAGGAACTATTGGGAGGGGGCTTGCCTCATTCCCAGCATTTTACATTCCCATTATGGCAAAGGGCTGCTTTTGAACTTGCTTTTTGGAGCCACTTCTAGGGCTATTGCCACATTACCATCTGCCAGCCTCCTCACTCTCTGGGCTACTTTTTGTCTATGCTTTGGTTGTTGTTAGCCATGTTTCTTCCTGCTTTACAGTTTCCCTTGCCTCTGCTTTGTTCTCCTTCTTTTGCTGCCACAGGAGTCCAGCAGTAGGGATTCCATACATGCAACAGTTTTTGTTTTACCACCTTTGGGATTCTATAAATTGGATTTTGTTGCAGGTATATTTATGCACCCTCCTTCCCCTGTCTTCAGGGTCTGCTGTGTGTGGAAGTGAGGGGAGGCTGTTTTGGTTGTTATTATTCTGCTATTTATGTGTATATTTTCTGCCCTTATTTTGGGCCTTGTCTTTTGTGGGTCTTGACACATCTGGCGCATTGATGGATAACTATATGTATGGGTAGATTTTATTACCCTCATGCATCTTAGTGGGCCGACTGGAGTGCTCTGACCTGACATCTACTTTTCTAAGACAAGATAATTAAATATAATGCAAATAGATGGAAGAGTATCCTTGACACCCAGTAGAACAGTTTAAAGCAGCTTTGTTTTAAAGCTCTCACAAATCAAAGTAATTTTGTTATGAATACAAGCAGTCTGAGAAAAATGATTACTGCTGAAAGGGACCTCCTGTATCTCCCTCCAGCAGCAAAAGGCTTCTTTGTCTAACCACAGAAGCCACATATAGATGTAAACAACACTTAGGTTGTATGCTTCACTCTAAGAAGGAGATTCAGATCATCTGACAAGACCCCTTGATCTTGTATACTTTCATGCTGAAAAGCTGCATTTGGGAGTGTAATGTGAGAGTTGCAGACTTCAAAAATTCCCTACAGACTACTCTGTCAGAAATCTGCGATACAGAATCGGAATTGCCTAGACATAGTAAGGCCTTGCTGAGGTTTTCTGGTGGATGCCAAAACAGCAATTAATAGAAAATGGAAATCCAAAGTCTAACCCAACCATACTAGCAGTGATGCTGCACATTTTATGTACCTTTCGGCATGTTCTAGGCTGATGGAAAAAAAAGTGTTGCAGGTGCATTTTTCTGAAATATAGAGAGTAGCCTGTATCTGTTAGAAAAATATTTCTGACTTTTAGGTTGAGTTACTCATTTCATGAAGTTGGTCACATAACAGCTCTGATATCAAAGTACACTTTGATCTGTTTCCCTTTCTGTGAGTCAGACTCTTGTGAAGAACTCCTTTCCAGAAAAGGGTAATCATAGGATACAGATTAGTAACGTACTGCTGTCATAAAATTTAATTCAGGCACAGTTTAATAACATGCTGTCATTGTAAGACAATGCAGCTGTAGCTTAATTTACTGCTAACGTAGGTCTTAATTCTTGCAGTGCTAGTTAATGACTATAGTGCAAAACTGTACATATCAGTTGTGCAGAATCACACACATTCATACTCTGCTTATGAGTGACTTGCGCCATATGCAGAGGCAGTATATATGTGGTTGCCTTGCACTCTACCCTTTGGGTCAAGCCATTACTGCTGAGTATGAATCAGAAGAATAAACCACTGCATGTTTTTTTAAATATTTCCATGTACATTCAGATCACTTTGCATGTTAGAATACTAAACAAATACTTACAATTAATAAAGGATGCAGCAACAAGTTAATCTATTTATTGGCCTTGGGTGACCAAATAAGGTAAATCTGTTAGTGTGACGTGGTTGTCTCTTGAATTTCTTTTCCAGTTTTGACAGTGTAGCTTAGTCTTTAATCATTTTATCACAGTTTGATGGATTTTTCTTAGAGGTTTCTTTAGTAGATGCAACACAAATGACTTATTAATAATCCAGATGGCTTAGTGATGGTATACTGAAATGTATCCAATGGTTCAATGTAGTGCTCATCCATGTAGTCAATCGTGTATGTTCAGCACTACAAAAATCAATAATTGCACCCGTATTTGATTTACAGCGTACACCATTTTCTGCTATGGTGTTATCACTCCATGGTGTTTTCCAAGAAGATATTACACATACATTTTTGTCATTTAGCTGAAAAATATCAATAGTATTTACCATATAAAACTGCCATGCACCATACAATATGGGTGGGCCATTTGTCACAGTTGGTGTGTCAGTCAGAGCATCATTGTAATAATTTGTAGTACCTACCAATTAATTCCATATTACAGTAGCAAAGTTGCAAGTGGACAAACTCACTTTTTTCCCATGATAAGCAATCAAAGTGCGATGTACAGATTTGCCCTTCACAAACAAAATCTATAGGTTTTAGCCACATAAAAATGTAGCCCATTTTTCCCTATGATAGGCTCTTTTACTGCTCCATGTTTGATCAAACTGTAAATACTGATTTGCAGTAATCCAAGTTATAGTGTGCAAAGTTTGATCTATTTTTGATATATTTTTAGTAAGTTGGTGTATAGTTAATCCATCTTCACGTTACCATATGGTTTATGACACTATCAAGTACCTTTTGACCAAGTTCTGGATCATAGACAGCTAACAGCTGTAATGCTATATGTCTAAATCATATTCTGTATGAGTTGTCTTGTTCCTTAATGTATCTCGATTAACGCTGTTAAGTAATCCAGTACCTGTTTCTGCTGCTAATACATTGGCCAAATCATCTCCTTTATTTGATCTGAGTTTATGCCTAATGTGCAGTGTATTAATTGGCTAGAAATGACTAGTTTTGCAGTGTGTGTATATGTTTTAGTTTTATCATCACTTAATATGCTGGATGACCTTAGCACTACTTAATAAGTCGTATTTGTAGTGTATCTAATGACATTTCTCAAACCATCAAACACAGCTGATGTAATACCCATAGCATACAACGTAATTTTGGGGTGACATAGTGTCAGCAGTTTCTTTTTCTGATCAAGATAAGCTATGCAGGATGGATTCTGAGGAGCAGGGGCTGCTTCAAGTACTCCATTGATGCCAACTACTAGCAAGTCTGCAAGTGTTCTAATTACACTTCTCTGGGGTTCTTTCACATCATTCATAGTGAGTAGATGTTTTTGATTATATTCCATGATATGTCAGGCATGAAAGTAATCAAGAATAATGCATTGTTTTGAGCTCACCAGTAAAAGCCAGTCTGCTGTTAAGTTTACAGTATTGCCATTACTCCTCAGTGGAATAAAATGGCTACAACTGTATGGTCCAGTTATGACTCTCATCTTGATTGGCATGTCTGCTTCCCAGACAAGAACAACAACATGTGGATAAGAAAATACAGTAGCTATTTAGAAGATTCAAGTACTATTAGTACACTATCTCCAAGTCCATCAAAAATTAAATTCCCATATCAATAGTTCTCAGTAATTTGATGCAACGCATACTTGAAATAAAATAACGGCATTTCAATGTGCAAATATTTCTGTTAGGGGCTGCCCTGTCTGGATGGTTTGGATCTTACTATCATCAGTACAGAGCTGTGACTGCTACATTTTGATCTTGTACCCATGTGGTAGTTACGACCCAGTTTTCTTTTAATAGTCTTCCCCACCAAAGCACCACTTATCTGGTAATTACAACTTCTACTCCGTTTTAGATATTAGAGTACTTTGGGCCAGAACATGTTGCTGTGCCATTTTATACAGCCATAATTATGTTTGTGCTATATTTACTATCATAGGTCCTACATGGGGATGGTATAATGAGTCCATCCACCCAGTTATCAAACTTATAAATAAATAAGCTATTCTTTCTAAGTAAAGTCAGACATTTCTTTTTAAAACTTATTCTTCAGACATGCATGTTACTATGACTTTTTTTCACTCTGTTCACTGTCTAAGTGAGTAGCAGCAATATTTTACAAGTGTTCCATATTTTAAGCCTTAGTCCTTAATTGTTTGGGATTTTACCATACATATTTGGCAGAGTTTGGAAGCTGTATGTGTACACTGCACAGTTTGTCCAATCCTGCTTTGCACAGCCTTGTTAAGTTTGGATTAACTTTTGTACCACCATGTGTTCTGTTGTTCAACCAGGTTTTAACCAGAAATTCACCTCTGAAACACATTCCAAAGTGAGCTGAATTGTGTACTAGTATTTTACTGGTAAAATTCCTTTCCAAAAAGTAGGTAGGTCACATCCAGCCCCCCCACACCCCTTATTTACTGCTGAGTTGACTCTGTATGTGGGGCTATTTTCCATGTGCCTTAACTGGATGGAACGAGTATTATGTCAGTTTTCTCAGCTCCTGTTTCCTCAAATGCCACAGTTAAGGTAAGTCTGTCTCATGATCATGGCACCATCCCCTTCAACAAGAATGTGTCCTCATCACAGGCAGCAACCCTTGTCAACCCTCCTGGAGTTGGCAAAGCTGCTCCTTCCAACCTCTTTCTCCCCAGCACCTAAGCTGCACTCCCTTTTGTTTCCTTATACCTAATTTTCTCTTTGGCTGTCACTGCCTCTTCTTCTGTGGGCTGTGTTCATCCATACTTCCTCTACCCCCTCCTTCCAGGATTTTCTTAATTATTTCCTGTGGTACTTTTGTTTTGCTAAAGGCAGCCTGACTAAGGTTCATAACACATGCATAGCTGTGGCTTGAGTGCACTTGCATATAATTTGAGTTAAACTGGTTGTTACTATTTCTTATGACAGATGTCCTTTGCATTTGATATTTTGTCTTCACGCTTGAGAGAACCAGACCTAAGATTTTTCCCTCTTAAGTAGATTCTGAAACAGGCTGCCTGATGACTAATTCAGGTAAGTCTGTTAGGTATGACTTCACCTGTATGTAGCAGCAGTTGATTCTTCAGCTGTCAGTGGGTATATTTATATTCCTTATGAGCAGCAGCTTCTCATTTTCTTACCTTTTCATATTTCCCTTCTTTCATTGTAGTGTCATTTTCCTGTTCATGAGAAGAGAGGAATCTGGTATGTACAGAACCCCTGTGTAAAATGTGTGTTTTCTGTTTGCAGCAGATCAGGTGTCCTTCCCTGCTGGATATGAAAGGTATTGCTTTGATACCTTCTGTTAGGAAGACGAAACATCCTATTCCGCTAATTTTATCTTGCGTGCAATCCCTAGAGAGTATAACCCCCTCAGTAGGCTAACATTTTGGTTTCAATTCTTTTTAAAAATGTTTCTTAGATTGTTGGAATAGCCATGGGTAATTTTTTTTGCCAGTTATGTTTTTGTGAAGCTTCTTTTACAGATAGTAGGAATAAATTTGCTGTTTTATAGTTTGCCATTTATTTAGATTGTGGATTTCCATCTTTCTTATTATTATTGCATTTTCCCCTAAATTTTTTGTTAAGGCGCGAAGGAAAGTCAGTTTGAGAGTCTATTTATTACAAACCACCAAAATGTTTTTTTTTTTTGTGAAAGATACTGACTGTAATATCCGTGCCATTTTGTCAACTTTTCACACTAGTATCTTGCAGCATATCAGATTTAGTTGCATTTTTTTGTACCTTTACCCTTTTTTCCTTTGTACAGATTGCCTCATTGGTATTGCTGTCAAAATCTTAACAGATCCTATAAGAGGTACAAATGTAGTGATTCCTAAAAGCATGGAAAAGATCATCATACAAAGCTGCAGAACCTCATGAGATGAGTTTTTTTTTTTTTACTTAAATGAATTAATGGAAGCCAATGAAAACTAGGCAGTCATGAAAGTATTCAGTTAGTCATTCTGGGTGACAGGTGTCCAGTGTCTGAAAATTTATGTGATTACATCTGAAATTAGTGGGCGTTCGAAAGACATGCGTTGAATGGACGTGCCTTCGTTGAAGATTGGGTGTCGGGCTGGCAACTCAACACCATAAAAATCAACTGCCAATCATTAGTGGACCGGAGTTCCTCTGTGGCGACCCCTAACCGGGAAAAGCCGAATGACGAACAACAACAACATCTGAAATTAGTTGCTAATTGTAATTTCAAGCCATTACTTATGACTCATTAAAAGTCACCCTTGGTTGCCAGAAAGGTTTTCCCCATTCTAGAAGTGTAATAGTCACGGAGATAGTTTATATAGGGTTTAGGAGGGTATGGAAGCAAAGCCCCCACAAGATGGGAGTCGCAAGGCAAAGGTGACAGAAAATTTCAGAAGAGGACCTAAACTTTTCACTCCTGGTAAAGCAAAGGGAGGACAGATTTTTAAATTTGTAGTCAAACATACGTATGTCTAGAACCATCATTTTTCTGTCAGATCAAGCATACTTTGCTCACATGTTGGTCATGTACTATTGACTTATTTTAAGCATATTGGGTAAACAGCGAAGGTTATTACTGTGTACATTTTTAGCCTTTGTCTGGAATTTGCACATAAACTCTTAGGCACAGCAATGTATGTGCCTGTTTATTACTTAAACACACAAAAACAAAATTGTAGACTTTCATAATTCTAACATCACCATTGCACTCACGCCCATTTATGTACGTGTATATATGGATATGTTCAGGTGTGTACATTTATAGAGTTATGTTGAGCAGTAAACTGTAGTACTTTTAGTAATACTCGACAGATAAATATATAAAATAAATAGTTGTGTACTACTTCAGCAGCTGGGACTTGCAATTTTTTTCAGCAAAATCTAAATTTGGAGATGTCCACATATCCAGTCACTGCATACCAGAATGTAACTTGGCAGGTGTGTGATTGTACTCATCCCTGAAATTGATGTTCTTCTTCATGTTTCACACTGTTGCATTTATTGCACAATCTGGTAATCTGCGGGTTGCATTCCCCTCCATAACAAACAAAAGGGTCTCTCTGTCCAGTTGCTGTCCCCTTCCTTCCATCCCATGAGGGTATAAAAAAGCGCAGCCAGCCGCGCCATTATTCTTTCTTTCTCTTGCTGTGCGGTGCCAGGGAAACAGTTCAGTCCGTGTTGCCGGTTCCTGACTCCTGAAATTTTTTTAGTTTAAGTTTCACCACTTAAAAGTTTGCCTGCTAACTTAAAAACTTTTCTTTGTCCTTACCAATGTCAGTAAAGTTAATAATTGCATTATTAAAAGTTAATACAAAGATTGTCATTTTTCATTTCATTTTTCTTTTATTTGCCTTGTAACTCTATATACTTTGGTGGTGTGTTATGTGTGTCATTTGTTGGTTTGTTTAATCGTCATAGTACATTTTTTTTTACATTTTTTAACAAATTTTTCAGTTATATTAATCAGTGTTATCCGACTACCGAATTCCAAAACAAAAAAAAAAAAAAAGAAAAAAAAAACAGAGACAGGCCGACAAGGTTGAAACTGACAATGACTCACCTCCTAAGCCTTTCGCCAGTTCGGCTCTCTCAGCCCCTGCCAGCCCCCTGACTGACTGAGAAGAGGCCTCTGCTGAGACCCATGACTCATCCGGCCTCGCATGAGACTCCATCTGCCATGTCCCCGGTGACCTCTGATACCGGGGGATGTACATGCCGATGGGTCCAGCACCAGCTTCTGTGGGTGTTTTCAGGCCTACAGACTTGCATATCAAACCGACTCCACCTTCTATTCTAAGGCCTAAATCTCGATCTCTGTCTAAAAAAATGACACCCAAGCCACATGTTCAGACCCCTATGCCTAAAAACAAATGTTAAAAACGGCTGAAGATCTTAATACTATAATCGGGGGTAGTCAACCCCCCTCCCTTCTAAGAGGCTTAGGATTGACCTTGACTATGAATCTTCTGATCAGGACTCTGCTTCTTCTAATTCTTCCTATGACCTGGATTTGTCCATGCCTACTTATGAGGATTCTGATGCAGAGGATTCCACCCTCTGCTTACCCCCCTGAGGATTTTTCTTTTGGGGAAACTTTACATATCTTAAGGGAGCATTTCCACTGGGAAAGTCAGGAATTTTCTGAATCTAAAAAGAGGCTTAGGGATTTCCTTCTTCTATGCCTTTGGCAATACCTCCTGTACTAGACATTGTTGATGATGTGTTTTCAGAATCCAGTATGGCTCCTGATTCTCTGCCTCCGGCTCCTAGTAAACCCGACAGATTACTACAAGGTTCCTGAGTCCCACAAATTCCTTTTCAAAAGTCCTGTTGCGGATCCAGAAACCATTTCTCAGGGGCCCAAGGGCATTAAGGCTTCTACTGCTAAAAATCCTACCCCTTCTGATAGATATTCCAGGGCACTGGATGGGTGGAGTAAAGAGGTTTATACTTCTGCAACCTTGACAGTCAGGGCTTTAAACTGCCAATTTAATATGCTAAAATATCAACAGCATATTATGGGACTGCTTAAACTTAAATTTATGTTGATTTCTGACTGTGTGGAAAATAAAGATTTACAAGATTTATTGCATTCTGCTGAACAAGTTGGAAAACATACTTTGCAATGTGGTTTTGATTCTTTAGAGGCCTCTTGCATGGCTGTGGGTACTGGGTCTGTGCTTAGAAGACATGCTTGGCTTAAGGAGCAATCTCTGCCTGATCATGTTAAAGCAAAATTGTTGGATGCTCCTTTAAATCAGGGCTGTCTGTTTGGCAATAAGGCTGAAGAAGTTCTAAAAAAAGATGGAAGATAAAGCTAAATCTATGCAAACTGTAAAATATTTCTTACAAGTGCAATCTCCAAGATTTAGTAGGCACTGGCCTACTAAGAATTGGTCCTTTCCAGCTTCTTCCAGATCCCCTCAAACCAAACCCAGACACACTAAAAGCACCAGGTTTCAGTCCCAAGGGACTCTCAAAACTAAGCAATGGGGGGCATCCACTTCCAAATATGGGAATAACAAGACACCCCCCTATGGTAAACAGTCTCAATGACTTTCCTTTAAAATTGCCAAGCACTTACCTTTCAGTCGCCCCTTTGGGGGGAAAGATTGCTGTTCTTGCAAAAAACTGGGAACTCATAACCCAGGACAAATGGGTTTTAAACATAGTGTCCCAGGGATACAGATTTCATTTCCACATGTTGCCAATCCCAAACGGGTGGCCAGATCTGCCCCCAAATCAGTGGGGAGAGGCTCAGAAATGAGTACTTTCCCTCTTAAACATGGGGGCTATTCAACCAGTACCAGAAGAGGAAAAGGAACAAGGTTTCTATTCCAGGCTTTTCCTGGTACCCAGAAAAGACAAATCTTGACATCCAATTCTGGACCTGTCTACTCTAAATACCTTTCTGGATATTCCACAATTCAAGATGCTGACTCTTCACCAGTTACTTCCTATGCTAGGCAAAGATGCCTGGTTGGCAACTCTAGATCTAAAAGAGGCTTACCTGCATATCACAATCAGGGAATCTTGCAGAAGATACCTACGTTTCAAAGCAGGCTGTTTGCATTATCAGTTCTCTGCACTGCCCTTTGGCTTGTCTACTGCGCCCAGGGTATTCACAAAGTGCCTGGCTCCAGTAACTGCATTTTGTAGACAAAGAAATATTGAAATATATCTATACCTGGACGATTGTCTAATTCAGGCAGAAAAGCAGGCCATAGTTATAAATCATCTGACGTTTGTAAAAAGGGTTCTAAGTTGTCCAGGGTACACCATAAATGAAAAGAAATCACAACTGGTGCCCTCTCAACAGATTACATTCCTGGTTGCAAGCTTGAATACAACTGCCCAGATGGCTTTCCTCATGCCAGAAATGCAAATTCATTTGGTAACTTACTTCAAACAAGTGGCCACAAAAACCCTGCTATCTGCAAGACAAATACTGCAAGCCTTGGGGTTCATGGCCTCCTGCATTCTTCTAATTCCATATGCAACACTGCATATGAGGAAACTTCAATGGTACTTAAAAAGTCTATGGAGTCAACATTGTCACAGCCTGGAAACAATAATTCCTATCGTACCTTGCCTACGCCTGGAGTTCCTATGGTAGGCAGAGGCCTGCTACCAAAACAAGGGACTGCCATTCACACTACCCCCTACCGCCCAAACCCTAACTACAGACACATCAGTCTATGCATGGGGGGCTCACCTGGCAGGGAAGTGCATTCAGGGCAAATGGAACCCAAATCAAATGCACCTGCATATCAATCAAAAAGAAATGTTAGCTGTACAGAATGCTCTGACAGCCTTCAAGGACTACATTCATCCAGGACAACTAATGGTAAAGACAGACAACACCATGGTTATGTGGTACATAAACAAGCAGGGGGGTACACATTCCTACCCCCTCTGCAGACTAGCCATGGCATTGTGGAACATGACCTTGAGCTACCAAGTGCAACTAGAAGCTCAATTCCTGCCAGGAAAACTGAATACACTGGCAGATGGACTAAGCAGAAATCTCATGGACCCACATGAGTGAAAACTGGAACCATGGATTTTCATCATGTTGACAAGCAAATGGGGGAGCCCAGACATAGATTTATTTGCCGCCCCCCCACAATTACCAATTGGACAAATTTTGCGCAAGGACTCCTCACAAAAAAAAATAAAAAAAACCTGGAAAGTGGATGCTCTGTCATTTAGATGGAAAAACCTATCAGTCTACGCCTTTCCCCCTCTGCCTCTGCTCTCCAAAGCTCTGCTGAAAGTCAAACAGGACAAACCAAGAATGATTTTGATTGCTTCAGACTGGCCACGCCAACACTGGTACCCACTCCTGCGAAGTGTGTCACAAATTTCTCCATGGCATCTGCCTCAGACACCTTCCTTACTGTCTCACCAGGAGAACCAAATTCTGCACCTTCAGCTCCCAGCATTGAACCTTGCAGCTTGGCTAATCACTTAAATTCACCCTTAGCATCCCTCAGCATACATGTGATGGATGTCATCTTGGAGGCGAGAAGACCTAGTACTAGAAAATCTTATGCTGACAAATGGAAAAGATTCTGTGCTTGGAATCAATCTCAAGGAATGAGCACAGCAGTGCCCGATTTATCTCAGATTTTACAATACTTAACTGAGATGCTTCACAAGGGCCTGTCTTTTTCCTCCGTTAAAATGTGTGCCTCAGCCATTTCAGCTCATTATAACACAGAACCTCCCCTCTTCTCTCATTCTCTGCTCAAGCAGTACCTCAGAGGGGTCAAAAACTTGAGACCACCTAGAAGAGCTCCAACCCCTGCCTGGGACCTTAACTTAGTATTGGAGAAACTCACTTTACCTCCTTTTGAGCCAGCTGCTACTGCAGACTTAAAATTTCTTTCTTGGAAAACAGCCTTCCTTCTAGCAATCACTTCAGCTAGAGGGATATCTGAGTTACAGGTCCTTATGGCAGTGGAGCCTTTCATCATCTTTCATGCGGACAGGGTGTCACTCATGACCAATCCATCCTTCATGCCCAAGGTGGTATCCAGTGTGGCTTTTAATCAGTCCATTCATTTGCCAACTTTCTTTTCCAATCCACAGAACAAAGGGGAACGGATTCTGCATTCATTGGATGTGCACAGACAACTTAGATTCTACTTGGACATGACTAAACCTTGAAGAAAATCTGAACAACTGCTGGTAGCATTTGCTGCGGGGGCAGAGGGAAAGGCTATTTCAAAGCAAACTATTTCTAAATGGATAAGCCATTGCATTCATTTCTGCTGTAAGCACTATGGAAAACCTATCCCCTAGGGGGATCAGATCTCATCCCACCAGGGCTGCATCTACTTCTGCAGCCTTTCTCAGAGGTGTTCCTACCAGGGATATTCTAGAAGCTGTTACCTGGTGTTCAGTTCATACTTTCTCCAAGCATTATCATTTACCAATTTTCTCTAAATCCAGAGCTGGTTTGCCATTGCTGTCTTGCAGGGCCTTATAGCTGGTCCTAATGCTATATAAATCCATCCTCCCAACCATAGCTTTGGGAATGTACCCAAATGTAATGACTGCAACAGTGAAAAATGAAGAACATAGTGCAGTTGTATACACTTACCATAAATGTAGATGTTTGAGTGTATTCACTGTTGCAGTCCTGGTTACCCTCCCTCCAGCCCCCTGTTTTTCTCTACTTTCTTTTACTATGCTTAAAAGCCTTTTTGGTGTATTTGCTTTTGGTTGGAGGTATACTTTTGTTTTTAATTTTATTTTGCTCCCCATTGGGGGGCACCTGACATCTGGGGCAAGAAAAACTGATGTAATGGTGTCGGCTGCATGTTTTATACCCATGACGACCTGACATCATGGAAGAAGGGACAGCAACTGACTCAGGATTCAAGACTTTGTTAATCAGGCTGACTGAGGGCAACCTGCCAGCAGATTACCCATATTTAATGACTGCAACAATGAATACACTCAAACATCTACATTTATGGTAAATGTACACAACTGTACTTTTTTAGCCACTTGGTTAGGCTTTTGATCCTTTTTATGCTGTCTTTTTCCCTCACTGTCTGTCAGTCATCAGCCATCTCCCAGTCAGTCAACCTATTTCCTCCCATTACCAGGTTAAGACTTGACCAGGAATGCCATCTTTTCAGCCAGCTATTTAGGTTGTTTCAAGATCTTTTTTTTGGCTTTTCAAAATCTAGTCCCACCATGAACCTGGCAGAGAACTGGGACGGGGTCATGTACATGGCTGACCATGGAGGCCATCCCCTCACTCCTGCAAGGGATGTTCTCTCAAAACAGGCCTTCACCCTCCCCCAGAGCAGTAGCGGTAGCTTCCCAGTTTTCACCAAACCCCCCCCCCCCCGGGTGCCTGCCAAGTGATAGCAATCTTTTCCGTACTCTGGAAGAGGCAAATGAGCTGTGCATATATCTCCATCCTGCCTAGCCTTTCTGTGCCACATTGATAAATGAACCCCATTTAACTGGGTTGCAGATGGGGCTCCAATGCCTTGGAGCTCTTGATCCTTGTATTCTGTGTTTGTATGTCCAAGCCTTCAGATTACTTGCCAAGACCCATATCAGAATTTCCGTACTATATCAGAGAAGAGCACAGTGTTGAAAACTGCCACAAATGCCTCTCTACTGAAAATAAAGGCAGGAAAAGTTGGTTGACCACTTCACATAATTGGTGAGAAATTAGAAGGCTCCTCCTCATGCCCCAAGGCATAGGTCAGGGAATCACTACAAAAGCAAGTACTGAGATGCCAGGTTCAGGATGACATTAGATGTTCTTCATGTTTCACTTTTGCAGTCATTACATTTGGGTAATCTGCTGGCAGGTTGCCCTCAGTCGGCCTGAATAACAAAGTCCTGGGTCCTGTGTTGGTTGCTGTCTCCTCTTCTATGACGTCAGGTGTATAAAACATGCAGCCGACGCCATTTTAGTCAGTCTTTCTTGCCGCGTGGTGCCTGAAGCAGAAGCAGTTCGCAAGTGCCGGTCGGCCGACTCCTGAAATTTTCCCATTCGAGTTTCAGAACCGAAGTCTTCAACTAAAGCTAAGTACCCCATTGGGCAAATCTTTTTTTGCTCCTTACCAATGTCAGTAAAAGTTAATAATTGCATTATTTGTGGGAAGCAAATACCTCATAAGGATTTTCATTTGTACTGTATTTCTTGCCTAGGCCCAGATCATGAAGTGCCTTGCTGTCGGTTTTGTGCTAGATTTAACCAACTCACTATTAAGCATCGGTATATTTTTGCTTCTAAATATTTTGGATTGAGATTTAATTACCCTGAAATGTCATCGGTTAGCAATCCGACTACCGGGGTTCACAAAAAACGCAAAGAAAAAGAGAGACAGACCATCGAGGTCCAAAACCGACGAAACTTCTCCTAAGCCAGTTGCCAGTTCGCCGTTACTCAGTGAGGTGCTTTCGCAGCCCCTGATACCCACTACTTTTGAGTCACAGGCCTCTACTGAGACCCATGCGGAGTCCAGTATGCCGCGAGATTCTCAGAGTATTGAACCCGTGGATGTCTCTCCCTTGGATGGGTCCGGAGCCGCTGAGCAGGCACCGGCTTCTGAGGGTGTTTTCAGGCCTCAACATTTTTATATAAAACCAACCCCAGCCTCAAAAACAAGATCAAAAACATCTTCTATGTCTATAAAACCGACGCATGAGCCACGTGCTCAGGGGCCTATGCCTAAAAAACAGAAGATCAAAATGGCTGAGGACTTAATTACCTTGATCAGGGGTTCCCAAACCCAAGGCACTGATTGTGAATCTTCAGATCAGGTTTCCATTTCTTCTGATTACTCTTCTGATCAGGAATTTTCTATTCCATCCTATGAGGATTCTGATGTGGAAGAATCCATACCATCTGCATCTCCTCCAGAGGATTATTCTTTTGGAGAAACCTTGCATACTTTAAGGGAACATTTTCACTGGGAGAGTCAGGATTTCTCTGAATCAAAAAAGAGGCTTGGGGATTTTCTTCTTCCTCAGCATAGGCCTTTGGCAATACCTCCTGTATTAGACATTGTTGATGATGTATTTTCGGAATCAAGCATGGCTCCTGATTCCCAACCCCTGGCTCCTAGTAAGCCAGACAGATATTACAGGGTTCCTGACTCCCACAAATTTCCCAAAGGTGTAAAGGCCTCTACAGCCAAAAATCCTACCCCCTCTGATAGAGATTCCAGGGCACTGGATAGATGGGGAAAGAAGGTTTATACGTCCACAACCTTGGCAATTCACATGCTTAAATATCAACAGCATGTTATGGGCTTATTGAAACACAAAATGATGTTGATTTCTGATTGTGTGGAAAATAAAGAATTACAGGAATTATTGCATTCAGCAGAACAGGTTGGAAAGCATACTTTGCAATGTGGTTTTGATTCTTTGGAGGCCTCTTGCAGGGCCGCATTTACTGGATCTGTGATTAGAAGGCATGCCTGGCTCAAGGAGCAAATTCTGCCTGATCATGTTAAAGCTAAATTATTGGATGCACCCTTGCAGCATGATACTCTTTTTGGTAGTAATGCAGAAGAGGTTTTAAAGAAAATGGAAGACAAAGCTAAATCTATGCAAACTGTAAAAGATTTCTTACAAGTGCAGCCACCCAGGTTCAGTAGGCACTGGCCTACTAAAAACTGTTCCTTTCCTGTGTCCAGCAGAGCCTCTCAAGGCAAATCCAGGTGCTCAAAAGGCTCTAAATACCAATCACAGGGTTTGTACATGTCAAAGCAATGGGGTGCTTCCACCTCCAAATCTGGAGGAAACAAAGCACAACCCTACAGTAAGCAGTCTCAATGACTTCCCTCTACCTTCACCAAGCATTTATCTTTTGGCATCCCCCTTGGGGGGAAAATTAGCACTTCATGCTCAAAATTGGCAGTTAATTACCCAGGACAAATGGGTATTAAACATAGCAGCCCAGGGGTACAGATTTCATTTCCATACTTTGCCAATTCCAAACGGTTGGCCAGATCTGCCACAAAATCAATGGGCAGAGGCTCAGAAACAAGTTATGTCCCTCATGGATATGGGAGCTATTCAGCCAGTACCAGAAAAGGAAAAAGGACAATGTTTTTATTCAAGACTTTTCCTGGTACCCTGAAAAGACGATGCCTGGCATCCAATACTGGACTTATCGATTTTGAACACGTTCCTGGACATTCCAAATTTCAAAATGCTGACTTTACAACAGCTACTGCCTATGCTAGGCAGGAATGCTTGGTTAGTGACTCTAGACTTAAAAGAGGCATACCTGCATATCCCAATAAGGGAATCATGCAGAAGATACCTTCACATCAAGGCAGGTTTTTTGCATTACCAGTTCTCTGCACTGCCCTTTGGCTTATCTACTGCGCCCAGGGTCTTTACAAAGTGCCTGGTACCAGTAATTGCATTCTGCAGACAAAGAAGCATACAAATTTATCCTTATCTGGACGACTGTCTCATTCAAGCAGTGGACAAGGACACTCTTCTTCAACATCTGGCATTTGTTAAAAGTCTTCTAACATGCCTAGGGTACACAATAAACAAAAAGAAATCCTAATTGGTACCCTCTCAAATTACATTCCTGGGTGCAAGCTTGAATACAACTGCCCAGATGGCTTACCTTACCCCTGACAAACAAAGGCAACTGACAGCATACTTCAAACAAATGGCAACAAAAATCCAATTATCTGCAAGACAAATTCTGCAGGCTTTAGGGTTCATGGCATCCTGCATTCTACTAATTCCATATGCGAGACTGCATACGAGGAAACTTCAATGGTACCTAAAAAGTTTATGGAGTCAACATTGTCAGTCTGGAAACAATGATTCCTCTCATTCTCTGCCTACAACAGGAGTTTCTTTGGTGGGCACAGACATGTCACCAAAACAAGGGACTGTCATTCACTCTTCCCCCTGCCACCCAAACCCTAACTACAGATGCATCAGACTATGCTTGAGTGGCCCACCTGGTGGGGAGATGCATTCAGGGCAAATGGAGCCCAAAGCAAATGCATGTGCATATCAACCAGAAAGAGATGCTAGCTGTTCAGAATGCTCTGACCGCCTTCAAGGACTTACTTCATCCAGGACGACTACTGATAAAGACGGACAACACCATGGTTATGTGGTACATAAACCAGCAGGGGGGTACACATTCCTACCCCCTTTGCAGACTAGCCATGGCCTTGTGGAACACAGCTTTGACTTACCAAATGCATCTTCAAGCTCAATTCCTGCAGGAAAACAAAATACTCTGGCAGATGACCTAAGCAGAAACCTTATGGACCCACACGAGTGGAAACTGGATCCACAAATCTTCAGCATGTTAACACAGAAATGGGGGTGTCCAGACATAGATCTTTTGCCTCCCCCCCAAAAATATCAACTGGACAAATTCTGCACAAGGACTTCTCACAAACAAGCATGGGAAGTGGATGCCCTATCCTTCAGTTGGAGAAACTTATCAGTCTATGCCATTCCCCCTCTGCCTCTTCTCTCCAAGGTCTTACTAAAGGTCAGACAGAAAAAAACAAAAATGATCCTAATTGCTATGGACTGGCCTCACCAGCACTGGTTCCCAATCCTAAGAAATACATCTCAACTCTCTCCTTGGTACCTGCCTCAAATACTTCTACTATCTCAGCAGAACAATCAAATTCTGCACACTCAGATCCAAACTCTGAACCTTGCAGCATGGCTGATCATTTAATTATTCAAACACCACCTCTCAGTAAATCTGTGATGGATGTCATTTTGGAAGCCAGAAGGCCTAGTACTAGAAAATCTTATGCTGATAAATGGAAGAGATTCTGTGCTTTGACCCAAGCACAAGGAACAGACACAGCAAAGCCAAATATCCCTCAGATTTTACAATACTTGAATGAGATGCTTGACAAGGGCCTATCTTTTTCTTCAATAAAGATCCATGCCTCTGCCATCTTGGCTCATTACAACACGGAGCCTCCCCTCTTTTCTCATCCTCTGCTTAAACAGTATCTTAGAGGGGCCAAAATTTTAAGGCATGCCAGAAGATCACCAACTCCTGGCTGCATGAGACCTCAATTTTGTGCTGGAAAAACTCACCCTGCCTCCTTTTGAACCAGCAGCTACTGTGGATATGAAATTTTTATCTTGGAAAACAGCTTTCCTCTTGGCACTCACTTCAGCAAGAAGGGTTTCAGAACTACAGGCTCTCATGGCTGTGGAGTCTTTTATTGCATTTTACCCGGACAGGATGTCCCTCAGGACCAATCCTTCCTTTATGCCTAAGGTGGTATCCTATGTGGCTCTTAACCAAACAGTTCACCTGCCAACATTTTACCCATATCTGCAGAACAAGGGGGAGTGGATTCTGCATTCATTGAACGTACACAGACAAATAAAATTCTACTTAAACAGGACCAAATCTCTAAGAAAGTCTGAGCAACTACTGGTGGCATTTGCTGCAGTATCAGAGGGAGAAGGCTATATCAAAGCAGACTATTTCTAAGTAGATAAGCCACTGTATTCGTTTCTGCTACTTGCGCCATGGTAAACCTGTGCCCAAGGGGATCCGGTCACATTCCACCAGGGCTGCCTGTACCTCAGCAGCCTTTCTCAGAGAAGTTCCATCCAAAGACATTCTAGAAGCTGCTACTTGGAGCTCTGTTCATACCTTCACAAAGCATTACCATTTGCCTCTCTTCTCCAAATCCAGGGCAGGCTTTGCCACTGCAGTTCTGCAGGGCCTTATAGCCACTCCTAATACTATTTAGTTCCATCCTCCCATCCATAACTTTGGAATTCTACCCAAATGTAATGACTGCACCAGTGAAACACGAAGAACATAGTACAGTTGTGTACACTTACCATAAATGTAGATGTTCAAGTGTATTCACTGTTGCAGTCCGGGTTACCCACCCGCCATCCCCCTTTTCTATGACTTCTCTTTCCGTCACTATATTCTAAAGCCTTTGTGGTGTATTTGCTTTTAGATGAAAGTAAAGTTTATGTTGCTAAAAGTGCATTTACATATCTATATATATATATATATATATATATATATATATATATATATATATATATATATATATAAAATTATATTTTTTTTGCTCCCCATTTGGGGGGCACCTGACATCTGGGGCAAGAAAAACTGAATAAAATGGGGTCGGCTGCATGTTTTATACCCCTGATGACCTGACGTCATGGAAGAGGAGACAGCAACTGACGCTGGACCCAGGACTTTGTTATTCAGGCCGACTGAGGGTAACCTGCCAGCAGATTACCCAAATGTAATGACTGCAACAGTGAAAACACTCAAACATCTACATTTATGGTAAGTGTATGCAACTGTACTTTCTGCTGCCCTTGTGGCCCCCTGAACCCCTTTGATGGTGAGTTTGTGCTTTAATTATGGGGTCTTCCACCCAGACCAGTCCTCAGTTTTGGTAATGTACCTTGTGAATGTGGAATACGCACTCTGGGAGCTACAGTCCAAAGTATTTACACCAACCTTTCTTAAAATAATTGGTTATAGTCCACAACTGGCTATCCCAATCCTAAATATGTTTATTCTTGGAGTCATCTGCTCAGAAATTAGAGATATGTGGGGCCAGAGACTTTCCTCTTGTTACTGGACCTGGGTACGTATGGGTCAAGTGGATCCATTCAAGGAAGGGCCATCTGGTCTTTCCATTTCAAACTCATTTCTCAGGGCCTGCACATCAAGCATTCACTTGATCCATCCTTTTGTGGCATCTTGACTCCCATTATAGGTTCATAGGTTGGTACTAGGCTATCAGCCTTAGGGCCTATACAAGCCTAGCCATAACAATTCCCTGGCTATTTCTTCCCACACTATTTCCTTCCCTGGACCCCTGTCTAGCAGGGCGACTGACATGATCCCCGGGGTGAATTTCCTTTCTCCCATCCAATCGTCAAGGTTCCTTTTGACGAGGGCCAAAGAGGCACTCTGCTTGACATGTATGGGCAATCTATTCCAGAGCCCCCGGTTTGCCTTAGTGTTGTGAACACTTTACCATGAGTTCAACTGGATGTGTAATCCCTGCAGATATTCACAGTGCTCCCTTTGTTGGTGATGATGGGTCTTTTGCTGGAAATAAGTGAGCCTGAAAGCAAGTGCAGCCACTTGAAAAAGGTAGCTTGATAAGCTGGATACCTACATTCTCTGCATATTTTCTATGTTGTCCAAGGAGTTGGTATGCTGTGAAATGTGCATTTAGTGTATGTGCCTTTGCATATAATTTGGTCTTGGCCCAGCCTCTCCCGTTTTGAAGACAGCATCTTTTTGTGATCATCATCTAGAGATTCTGCCATAGTGGAGTGTCCAGGCCATTTATTCAGCATCATCCCCCTCCCAAAAGAGAGGCAAAAGCCTCATCATCTCTCTCCTTCAAGCCAACCCCAGCAAGTGGATGGCACACTAAACTTGTTTATGTTGATTCTAGTCAGAGCTTTATCTCTGTCAGTGAAGTTAGGAGTACCTGGCACTGTTTTTGGGGAAGAAGAGCAGCTTGGAGACGGCCTTATTTTGCCCCTTCAGCCCTGAATAAGGACACCACCCAACTCTGCCGATATTTCAATAAGTTTTTGAATGTTGCTTTTTGTGTGATTTGCTCAACTCAGCACAAGTCTTAAAGATTACTGTGTTTTGCCACCTTACTACCAGGAAAGGAAATCATAGCTCTGGGCAGATGTGGCAGAAGGATTTGCTTCACTGTACTGGGACTCTTCATTTCACCTGTCCCAGTTTCAGACGCGCCAGGTGACCTTAGTGATCTTCCATACACTGAATTGCAAAATGGTGTTGAGAGACACTGTCCATGGCCTCCACTATGGGATACCAGAATTGCAGTTTGATTAGACTAATGACTTTTCTAGGGCTGCAGGTGTGGGTAAGTGCATCTGTAAGATGGTGCATTTGAGATTGTTCTCTGTCGTGGAGGAGTCAGAAGCAATCCACTTTTTGAACAGAAGTTCTGTTTGGCCACCATTCTCAAGATATGGTCAAAGTCCTGCCAAAGGGGAAACAGAACTTCACTATGGTAGAGGGCTTTAATAAGCCCTCTTCCACCACTTCTGTTCTTTTCTCTCTTAAACTTGGTCAAATCAAGAGAGAAAGAGAAAGCATACCTCCAACCTCTCTCTCAAGTGTTATGCTGTAATGCCCCTTCCATTGCAGGGGAAGTCATCATGGAGTATGATTCTGTGATGTGTGTTCCAGTCTTTACTGCAGTCTGGTACTACCTTGGGGGGTGGGGGGTTGGAGCAGTACTTCTTTTGTCACTTTCTGGAACTTGTAGATCTTGTTCCCAAGTACTTCATTGGTGAATTACTGCATTCCACAGGAAATATTTTGATAGACCCAAACTTTACTGCTGAATTGGGTGAAATAATTTATTAGCTTTCCTTTCCTAAATACTGTAACATAAGGTATGCTAGACTACTTTGTACCTCTGAAGTCACCATTGTGTAGTTCCTTTCCTGTCCTCTGCAGTCCATAAATTTACAGGCATAGTACATTCATTTGATTGAAAACTCAAAGTATTGAAAATGGGAATTTATTCTTTCTCCATTGTTGTGCAATCCCAGAGTTAATAAATAAATATATGTACCCATATATATAGATATATATATATATATATATATATATATATATATATATATATATATATATATAAAATGTGTGTGTGTAGGGTCCAGTCTGCAAAGGAGATATTGCCTCCCTGCATTAAATACATTTTCAATATTTTGTGTTTTCGACATTTTGAGTTTTCCATTAAATGACTGTATTTCCTTCCATAAGTTTTCCTTGCAGGATAGACATCTAATATAATAAAAACATGGTAGACATGTATTCTGCATGTTTTAGTCCAGGCTTACATTATGCTGTTCTGTGTTCTTAGCATAATCTACTGCAGTGTATTTGTAATATTTTTCTGCCATTTCACCAAGTGCAGTATTACACAATTGCGGTCATACATAAAGTGTATATTCCTCGTGTTCACTTGGAAATAACAATGCTGATTGAATCTGTCTTATGTGACAAACTGGTTCATCAGCTTTGCAGAAATAATTCTGCTGTAATACAAGACTTGTTGGATAATATGAGGGGCACTCCTTCTCCTTGCCTTTACGTAATATAACCAGCATTGAGGCCTCCAAACCAGGGTAGGTGATAATTCATAAGGAAAGGGTTTGTTACTTAAGACCGACTTTATTATGTCTTCTGTTACAATTCATTTGCTTATTAACATTGCTACTCATTATTAATTCCATTGTTTTTAATATTGTTTGCAGGAATTTGATGACAGTGCATATTTCCATGAGGAATTTGTTGATGACAACGACGATGTAATTTTGGAACTTGGAAGTCAGTTTCCCTTAGAGTTCAGCCAAGATGACAGCATTCAGTCCCCTTGGGGGATGCAGCATGTTGTTATGCAGCATGTTGTTGCAGAGGAGGAACTTGTTGATGGAATGGAGATGCTTGTAGATGAAAGTGGCGAGTCCGATGTAGATCAGGACCTTTTTGAGAACCTGCAGAAACCTACCCCAGCTTTTAGAGTGGAAGCAGAATCTACATCACCTCACAGACTTAGCAGCTCTACTGAACAGTTAGACTATTTGTCATCTGCAGAGTCTTCATTGACACATGATGATTTACAAAGCGAGTATCACATACCACAGACCAAATACATTAGTGAGAATATGGTAAGATCTTACATTTATTTTTCTCTGTTAAGCTTTGTGTGAAAGATATTTTATTTTGTAGTTTGATATGTTTTGTATTTTTATTAAGAGGATGTTTCAGATACAATTAGCCATCTTTCTAAGCATTAGTTTTAGAGTTCGCCCAGTACATGTCTTAAATAGATGTATTTACAGCACTGTAATAACGCCACCAAAAATTTCAAAGCAAATACTTTATACATTACAAAATGTGACATGTCAGCAGTCTGACATTGGTAATCATTTTAATGTGATTGACACTCATAAGTTAATAAGTGTATACTAGGCTAATGACCGCTAGGGTCCTTATAAGTCTAGCTATGCCACCACAATGTGACACACCAATTTGATTTTTGTATCCATCAGAGGCATAGGCACCAGACCAGGGGTGAATTTTTGATTACTCATCCATTGGTCCAAACTGCGCTTAAATAGGGTTAGGGAGGAACTTCACATGAATGGGGAAGCCTATTCTAGAGAATGGGAATTCTCAGAGAAACATATCCATCTCTCCAACATGTGGCAAACAAAAGGTAGGTCTTTTGATCTAGTAGTTCTGATGCGGTTTGTTTTGCAGCTGTTCAAAGGGTTCATTAAAACAGGGTCCAGGGATGTCTTGTAGCCAGGTAAAGATCACCTCCCAGAAGTCTGTATGATACTAAGTAGAGAGACCGGGCTTTGAGGTGATCAGTGTAGGACCTTGTCGACTCCCTTTATTCTTTTTGTAAGGAACCTTTGTGGATGTTCCTGTTGCTACATGTGTCTGGTCAGGTACATAACAAAGGGGTCAGTAATACTCTATGAAGTGTCTGATGGGGGTTGAATAGAGAGGTACAATGACCTCTCTGGACCTAGATGTAATGCCTGTGCTTGAATCCCTCCCAGAAGAGTTATAAGTTGAGAAACATAGAAGGGTTTTCCTACTACCTTGGACACATGTTGGTTGAGGGCTAGGTTATTATCTACACGAGTTCCCAGATCCCTGTCTAGTGAATCACCTTTTAGGGGTGTTTTATTGATGATGTACTTACCCGGGTTGGGCAGCTTCACAAAAGGTACTGTAATGCATTGCTTGGCATTGAGTTTTAAGCCATGACTTTCGTACAATGTATTTCCTAAAGGTTGCTCTCTTCTTGGAGGGGATTCAATGACTGCTCCCAGTTTGCAGGACAAAGCCTGTCTTAACACTAGTGGTAAATAGTGACTCCAGGAGTCCTGATGTCATATTTTAGACTGTTCAGGAGACATCACAGGCTGTTATAGGGGCCAGTTGAGGCTCTGCTGTTGGTTTTAGTAGGTGTAGCCAGTACATGCTTCCTAGTTATAGTTGGAGGGGTTATGTTTGTTGGTATTTCTTAGGGGTTTGGTTGGGGAGGGTGAAAGGGGAGTAGGGTTGGAAATGAATTTCTGCTAAATGGTTCATTGTATCACCAGGCTTGTTGAATGTTACGCTATTAACCACCAGTTATGCACATTGCTGTGTGCTGCTGTTGAAGTTTATGACAAAGCTGAGGAAGGCCTTATGGTTATCTTTCACCTCGAATGCTATTCTAACCACAAAATTGGCTTTCTTTGACCTAATTAGGCATCCTAATTGCCTATTTAGTTTGAGTTTTTAACTTTATGGGAATTACATCACCGTTCCTGATTTTTGCCATAATATTGTCCTTTTTTTGTTTATCCTGTTTAATTTGGAATGCTTCTAGGATGGTTTGGTTCTGAGGCTAGTCCTGAGGTTGCTTCAGTTAGGTACTGCAGTCTCTATGTAGCCATTGACATGGTAGTACAGAGTTTCTGAAAGCAGTTCAAATTTTTGCTCATATTTTAGCATCATCCTCTGTGATGGTAATATGCTGCTCAGTGCTAGGCATATACCAGCCTGAGACACATAATCTGAAAGCCCCATAATGTCTGTCTTCCTATAGTTCAGGGAGGTACATCACTGGTCATTTACACCTATTTGGACTATGATGGAATCATACTGGTACTTATGGCATAGTGACTTCCGTGAGTGTGTGATTTGGCAGCTCCTTACTCCAAATAAGCAGCAGTTATCATCTTGTTCAAAGGAGCAGCAGTATATTTTACAGTGGCATACCCTGTGATGAAAGTCCTGGGAAGTGTGTTTGTTTGCCTTAGGGGCTCAGAACTTCATTTGTTTTAAGTGGATTGAGACATTCCATCTTCTACACTGACCAGAGAAAAGTAGGCTGATTAAAATGTTTTGCACACAAATTTGAACAGTAGTTAACAGGCTAGAACCATGAAGGTGCTGAGAAGTCTTGTAGTTCTCTAACAAATAGCAAGGGTAGTAATCCACAAATTAGGACTGCACTGGTAAAAAATTACATTGTAGATGTTCCCACTGGTTACTGAAAAAGGAACTGTGCACAGTCACAGAGACAGAATCTGAAACAACAGGGCCAAACTTATAAATATAAAAAGTTAACAGAGGGGTATCTTTGATAAGTTGGGTAAAAGGTTAAGGCTGGATAGCCTATACATTATAATGAAGGGGCTGTTCAGAAGTATGGATAAGGGCCTAAAGAGAGTTTCACAGAGAAAAATGGAAAATCTACTGTGCTTCATTGGAGAGGAAACTACAGCTGTTAAGGACCAGGAGATATAAAAAACATGGAGACAGAAGAGGGATAAAACCACCAAAAGGGTTAAGTTGAAGCCAGAGGCAAGGTGACAAATTACCTTAAATAGCCACGGGTGAAGTAGAATAAAGGAACCAAATACAAGTGCAGAAAGTGCTGATAAAAACAAAACCCTCATCCAAATGAAGCACTTACCCAACGGAGGTGATGCTGAGGACATAATTTATTATACAACAGTAAAGTTGACCGCTTTCATCCCACTAAACAGGGGACTTCATCAGAATGCAAGTATACTGAAATTTGTTTGATTTACAATACCCTACTACCACCAACTAATGGTCCATGAATGGCCAATGAGTGTAAAAGGATGTAGTCATATGTCACTTGATAACATTTTTTCCATATATAAAAAACATTCTTTTACACAACCATTCCAAAAATAAGAACATAAAATTGTTTAAAATATTTTTCCAAATATTTTTCCATCTATATTACATAACCTCCTGTAATTCAGGTGGGAGATCAGAAGCCAGACTTAGTTGCCACTTTAATTCTTTTTTACATAGTGTATTTTTCCAATCTCCCCCTCTGATATCAATCTGTGTTGTATCTAATATACCAAAATTAAACTTCCTAAACCCACTACAACTGAGAGTGTGTTTGTATAATGCATTTGTATCCTCCTTATTTTGCATGTCATATAAATGTTTGTAAATTCTGGTTTTGAGTGCTCTTTCCATCTTACCTACATAAAAAACTCCCACAGGGGTCACTTACTGCCAGATAAACTATTCTTTTAGTAGTGCAGTTCCCCTTCTTAAAATAAATGTCAGTACACATATGATTAGTCAATGTAATGGAAGTCCTGGGATTAATATAGGGACATTCCCTGCAACTGCCACATGGCCTAGTGCCAGTTCTTAGTGGGTTAGTTTCCTTAATTTTTTAGTTTTCTAATAATCGTTTGAGGTTTATACCAATTTTCCTAATAAAAATAGGGTTGTCCCCCCACCGCTGCACTCACTTCATTACGGATTCTTAATATAGTCCATTTTTTTTGTATTGTGTTTCTCACTTCTTGAGACAGGGGATCATGTTGAATAATACAGGCCTTGGTGAAATGATTATTAAAAAAGGGTCAGTTTCTGCACTGTTGTTAGAGAAGCCAACCCCCAGTAGGGGGCTGTATCTTCTCCCCCATCTTGATGTTCCTCATTTAAAATGCCATCCAACATTTTTACCAGATATTGCCTTTCCAATAAAGTCTCTTTTAATTTGTTGGGCTCCATTTTTACATTTCCGTATTGAGGTCATCCATGCTGTCCTAACTCCCTGCCCTTGAATCAAACCTTTCTTTTGTGTTAAAGGGTGGCAACTAGAAAACTGTAGATATGAATTGCAAAATGTGTTTTTCGGGTATATAGTTGATTTAAATCCCCCTTGGAAATGAGTTATAGTAGTGTCTAGATAGTGTATCTGCTCTATATTGTAATTGTAAGTGAATTCCAAGAAATCTCTAGTCTGATCCAAATTTTCAATAAAAGGAGATAGGTTATCTACAGTACCACTCCATAAAATAAAAATGTCATCCAAGAATCTAATGTATAATTTTATGTACTTCCAGTATTCACAGGGGAAAACATATTTAAGTTCCCAACTAAGTAGGATTACGTTGGCATAAGTGGGGGCACACGCTGCCCCCATTGTCACTCCCTTGATCTGTTGGAAGTATTGGCCATCAAAAAAAAAGGAAGTTGTTCTCAAGTATCAAGGCCATTAATTCACACACTAGTTTTATTTTGTCGTGCTCCAGGAATGAGTGGGATTTTAAAGTGTCTTCAAATACTCCAAACCCTGGTCTTTGGGTATACATGTGAATAGGTCTTTAACATCAATGGTAAGGAATACTAAATCTCCTAACCATAATTTGTTCTTTAAATGTGCCAAACATTCCCAAGAATCCCTCACAAGATGGCTAGTATTTTGCACTAAATGTTTGACCTTGTTGTCCCCAGCAAAGCTAGTGGATGTGTTCTTGAACCCTGAGCCGCCACTATGGGGCTAAAAGGTGGTTGCTAATCCCAGGACTTCCATTGCTTTGACTAATCATATGTGTACTGACATTTATTTTTAGAAAGGGAACTGTGCTACTAAAAAAATAGTTTATTTGGCAGTATGTGACCCCTGTGGTAGTTTTTATGTAGGTAAGACGGAAATAGCACTCAAAACCAGAATTTATGAACACTTACATGACATGCAAAATAAGAAGGATACAAACTCATTATGCAAACACTTTCTCAGTTGTAGTGGGTTTAGGAAGTTTAGTTTTTGGTATATTAGATACTGCACAGGTTGATATCAGAGGGGAATATTGGAAAAATACACTATATAAAAAATAATTAAAGTGGCAACTAAGGCTGGCTTCTGATCTCCCCCCTGGTTTGAATGATTCTGTCTCTTTAATGCCAGTACTTAAAGAAAGGGCCAATAGATTATAAAATGAATTACAGGAGGTTATGTAATATAGATGGAAAAATATTTGCAAAAATATTTTAAACAGTTTTATGTTCTTATTTTTGGAATGGTTGTGTAAAAAAATGTTTTTATATATGGAAAAAAATTATCAAGTGTCATATGACCACATCCTTTTACACTCCTTGGCCATTCATGGACCAGTAGTTGGTAGTAGTAGGGTATTTTAAATCAAACAAATTTCAATATACTTGTATTCTGATGAAGTCCCCTGTTCAATTGGATGAAAGGGCTCAATTTTATTGTTGTATAATAAATTCTTTCCTCAGCTTCACCTCCGTTGTGTAAGTGCTTCATTTGGATGAAGTAGAAAAAAGACTGGCAACAGCCATTCGGGAGGAAAAATGGCATTAATAGTGTGAAAGAAAGAAATAAAGTAAAGTAGACAAGTACCAAACTAAATTAAGACTTCTATGAAGTGCAAGAATATTCAAGGCCATGGGTTAGGCAAGAATAGAAAGAGTATGTCAGTCATCTGAGGGCAAGACAGAAGGATGTGGTGTATAGATACTAAGGAAGGGTAAGATGCAAGGGTGTAAGGAAATCTCATTCCAAGTGAATCTGGCAGAGCACTTCAGAAGTCCCTTATGAAAGGACTGGTCCTGGAAGATTGTAAGAATGCATTTATGGAGCCCTTCTACAGAAATGGTCTTAGTAGCAGCCCAGGGAACTTCAGATCAGTGGGCCTGGCTTTGATGGTTGAAAAGCGATACAGGAAGTTCCAAAAGTTCATGCTGGTGTAGTTCTTATTTTGAATAGTCATGTATCTTGCTGGGTGATTTTAGAAATCCCCTTAGTATATTGTTCAGTTCCAAAGATCCATAATTCTTAAGAACATCCACCTGGTGATTGTGTACCCATATCTTGTGGTACTTTTATTGAACCCTCTCAGAATTTCATTTTGTTTGCCCCCAACTCTCTAATTCCTTTGAGTAGATTAAAAAAGTACAATATTGTAGTAATTTTGTGTCATTAGTAGCTGACTGTGTTATAAACAGCATGAATTTTGTACACTAATATACCACTTTGTGGTGGACTAGAAGCACTCAGAATTGCCTTTGTTGTTCGTTATATGGCATCCAGTTCATTTACTTCATCCTTCTTGTATTCATGTGCCTGTTAAATAAGGACATTCATTGCCAAGTTATTCAGTTATGTGCACAATGTTTTACTCATATTAAGGGTTAGGTAATGAATTACCTTTGTTAGGTAATGCATTAAAGGCAAAGTAATTAACAGTTTAGATAATGCATTACCTTTGATTAAAGGCAAAGTAATAGAGTAACCTTGTCTCAAATAATATGGTTTGCAAAATCTGTGCTCACTTAAGTGAAAGACTGTTGAGTGGACTTAATTTGGTACATGTAGTTAAAACAACAAACCTTTGTGAAAGGAGAGGATACAGGCCTCATATCCCCTTAACTGTCATATTCCAAGTCATACAAGCTCAGAGTTGTTGTCTTTCAGCTTTTCCCTGTTAGGGGTCACCTCAGCGGAACTCCGGTCCGCTAATGATTGGCAGTAAATTTTCACGAACGCCAAGGTGCCAGCTCGACTTCAACCTTCAACGAAGGCGCGCCCATTTACGCATGTCTTTCGAATGCCCACCCAACCGTGGGGAGGACATGCAGACTCTACACAGAAGGCACTCCCCTCACTCCAGCCGAGAATCGACGGGAGAACCTCTTGCTGTGAGACAACACTGCTACCGCTGCACCAGCTCAGAGTAAGTTGTAAAATATGTCCTATAGGTTCATAGGTTCATACTAGGCTATCTGCCCAAGGGCATTTATAAGCCTAGCCCAGAGTTTTGTGGCTTTCGCCACCCCTTTAGTTTGGAGGATACTATGCCCATTATTTTGCTGTGCCTCTGTCAAGCAGTGACACTGAGATAATCCCTGGGGTATATCTGTGATCTCCCTTCCATTGGTCAAGATTTCTCTTGAACAAAGCCAGCGAGGTGCTCTGCCTCACATGTACCGGGATTTTGTTCCACAGCATAGGGAGTCTCTGGGTGATGAATCTGTCCCTCCAGCACGTCCTATTAATAACCGTGTCGAGGTTTAAGTTTCCCGCCCTTGTAGTTCTGAGGGATCTAGATTTTTTGAGGTGAAGCATGTTCATCAATTCTGGGTTGGACATGGCCTAGTATGTCAGGCACAGGTCACCTCTGAGCAGACGGTAAGTGACTGAATAGAGCTGAAGTTCCTTCAGTCGGGCAGCATAGGACATATTTTTGAGATCCTTTATCCTTTTGGTGAGGAACTTTTGGGGCCTTTCCAGTTGCTGCAGGTGTCGTGTCAGATACATTCCGAATGGGGCATTGTACTCAATCATTGGTTTGATGAGTGATGAGTACAGGGGGACGATGACTTCCCTTGATCTAGATGTGAATCCCTTCATGATCAGGTGGGCAGTGTAGAAGGTCTTCCTAACTACTTTGGCAACGTGAGTGTCAAACGAAAGGTTACTGTCAACCTGGGTCCCCAGATCCCTGATAACCTCTTCTGTGCTTAGTGGGTTGCCACCTATATGGTAGCTAGGGGTAACCTTGTTTTTCCTGAAGGGTATGACTATGCATTTTTTGGCATTTAACTTTAGGCCATGGCTCTGGCACCAGTTATCCGTTTCTATAAGACCCTTCTGTAGGATATCTGTGTCAGATGTGTTCTCAGCTATGGCGCCCAGTTTGCAGTCATCTGCAAATTTTGTCAGCCATAATCCTCCTGTGTTTGCTTGTACTTCTGAAAAGTAGATGCCGAACAGGAGAGGGCCCAGGACTGAGCCCTGTGGGACACCACTTGTGACAGGCTTTGAGTCTGACATGGCACCAGCAACTCTGACCCTGTGGGTTCTGTCACTTAGCCAGTTTGCAACCCATCTTGTGATGTATGGGTTTACATTTAAGCTGATGAGTTTTTCAGTGATACCTGAGTGGGGTATTGTGTCGAAAGCCTTTGCCAGGTCGAGGTAGGCTGTGTGGACTGCCTTTCCCTCATCAATGGCCTTGGTGACTGTTTTGAAAAAGTCAACCAAGTTTAAAAGGCATGATCTGCCTTTGACAAAGCCGAACTGGGTCAGATCCAAAGTCTGCAAGTCTCCTATGTCTTTATTTATGAGTTCCATTATGATCTTCTCCATAGCTTTGCAGATCAAGCTTGTCAAGCTGATGGGCCGGTAATTTCCCGGGTCGGTGGAAGCACCGCCTTTGTGAAGTGGGACCACAGTTGCCGTACGCCACTCCTTAGGCACGTATCCTTAGGTGAGGCTAAGATTAAACAGCTGCCCTAACTGCGGGTTTAATTCCTCATTGAGTTCGTGGAGCACACATCCGGGGACACCATCTGGTCCCATGGATGCTGTGTTTTTTGCCTTGGAGAGAGCAGTTCTCACCTGAGCGTTAGAGATGTTTGGGGGGGCTATAATTCTCTAGTATAGATATCTCACCTTTTGGTGGGGGGGGGAAGTTTCCACTGAACCTGTCAGCCAGTATGTTGGCAATGTCTGTAGGTTCAGTAATTTTACATCATTTTGAACTAATTCTGAGCATATCTGGGAGTTTCCTCCCAGGTTTCTAACATAGCTAAAGAAGGCCTTATGATTGTCCTTTGAGTCCTTAGCAACTTTTCTCTCAAAATTTGCCTTGGATGATTTTATGAGAGATCTTAGTTTTTTACTTATAATGATCAAGGGTGTTTTCCCTTTTAAGGATTTTGCTCTATCTTGTAGTAGCTTCCTCCTTTTGTTGTAGAGCTTGTTTATGGCTGGGGTCCACCAGACTGGACGCTTGCCTTTGGTACAAAGAGTCTTTGTTTTGTTTGGCATTGCCTGATCCATGCAGTCCTGTAGGTGCTGGTAGAAGGCATTTGTAAGTGATTCAGTGGCTTGAGTAATGGATTCCGCAGTCTCAGGGGCCTGAAAAGAGACCACACTAGTCTTTAGAAGTATGAAGTCGGCTTTTGAGAAGTTCTTCACTGTGGTCTTTTTTATCTCAGGTGGGGGCGGGATGTGGACTTCCAGTGAGATTAGTTTATGGTCTGATCTCACCAGTGAGGGGTATACTTCCGGTGTTGAACATTGTGACCCCATGTTCGTAATGATGAGATCTAGTATGTTATCTCCTCTTGTGGGGATGGTGACCAGTTGTTCCATGGCATTTGAGTTTATGAACTCTAGGAACCTTTGGGCTAGAGTGTTGGGGCTTGAGTAGTGATCCCAGTCTATATTCGGGTAGTTGAAATCACCTAGTATGATGGTGTTTGGAGATACGTTTATCCGTTCCAGTGTTTTCAGGAAAGCTATGTGAGGTTCCTGAGATTGAGAGGGTGGCCTGTAACATGCTACAAATTGCAGAGCAGTCTTGCCTATGGTTAATTGCACCTGGATGGTTTCCGATGCATCGTGCGTTGCCACCAACCTTGAGGTGTGGGTGTCCTTGATGAATATAGACACACCCCTCCTTTCTTGGTGTTGTCCGGATTTTGGGGCCGGAATGCATGATATGAGGTAAAGCCTGATAGTGCCGGGGTGTTCTCGGGAGCCGTGAACCAGGTTTCAGTCACAGCACAGACATCGATGTTCTCCATACTGAGAAGGGCCTCCAGTGCGTGCATCTTGAGGTTGAGACTTCTGGCATTGAGCAGCATTACCCTTAGTTTTTTTCCTTTTTTGTGTTCTAGGGTGGTAGGTTTAGAATTTGAGCCTTGCCTAAAAAAGGCACTATGGGGGTGGCAAGAGCCTTTGCCAATATCCGGAAGCCCAGGGGTGACAGGTACAAGCCATCCCTTGCGAAGCAGCGTGGCTTGTCCAGCATGTCGTCCCAGGCAGACAGACATTGGATCCCCTTTGAATGACACCAGAGTTTAAGCCAATTATTAAAGCTGATCATCTTGTCTCTGTATTGTGGTATCATTCTTGGTGAAGGTAGGATACTTCTCAAGGTCAGGGTCATACCTGCCTGGGCTACATAATCAGAGAGCTCCTCTATGTCTCTTTTCATGTAGTCCAAGGAGGTACGTCTCAGGTCGTTCACACCAGCATGGACAATGACAGAGTCGTACTTGTACCTGCTGTTGAGAGACCTGAGTGCTTGCGTTATGTGGCGGATTCTAGCGCCCGACAGGCAGCTTACTGTGACCTTTTCCTTGCTCAATCTGGTGAGCGGGACATCAGTGTATCTGACTATGGAGTCACCAATGACGAGTGTGTCTGGCATTGTGTTTGGCCTTAAGGGCTGTGACTGTTTGGCACACTGACTATGTGGTCTATGTGTTGCATGTGTTGTGTCCTGAGGTGGCAGTTGTTTGGGTGTCTGCTTTGGTGGCCTCTGCTGTTTTGGTAGATTTTTGATCAGAGCCTCCGAGTATGTCTTTGTGTATTTATGTGTATGATTTGAAGTTGTGATAGTACTATGTGAGACTGGGTTTGTGGTGTGTGTGGTTACCTTCTCCTCCTGTCTGGTCTTACCAGTCCTATGTTGAGAGAGCTCAGCCTCCAGTTTGGCTATATAGTTGCATCTCTCGCATGCATTTGTGTTTTGTGGGAGAAGGAGAGGGTTGTCCGTGTACATGAGACAATTGTAACATTGCCTCAATATTCCCAGATTCACCAGCTGAGCAGGAGAGGACACTAGCAACTGATCCCTCGACATGCTAGAAGGAATAGACAAGGACTTTAAAAGACTCCAGGGGATGTGGATGATCGAAAAGGGGTTTTTGGCTGGTGGGGTACTATGTATAATAAAAGTGCTATATCAAGTAAAAAAATACTTTAGGAGCAAGTGCTAGGCTTTACTGATAGGGAATAGTCTACTTAAGAATCAAGTAGAGCTAAACTTTTTAGATATAGAATACGCTGGTTTGATCAGCAGTACAGTTCAAGGAAGGCTGTTTTAAGGGAAAATTTGAAGAGTGGAGTTTAGGTAGCCCGAATAGTTTAACCTTGATCAATCAAACCCATTTGCTGAATTGTGGCCATTTAATTGTGTTTTGCTTAAGTGAGGTTCAGTTTCACAAACAAAAACCTGCACCAGTGTGTTTTGACCTACTCTTGGGCTTTCAGAAAGATAAATATATTTATGACCATCTGAAAAATATGTTCTTGGAGGATTACTCTTTCTCATCGTTACATAATTCTTTTCCCAACAATGGTGACCGATGACTGCCACAATGTGAAGTGGGCTGCACTTGTTTGAATTTTTTTTATTTAATATTTATGGTGGTATTCTCCCTAAATTGATAGTCATCTGTTGGGTGATAGTAGCTGAGCCACTGTTTCACAAAGTGGTGGATTTTTGGACCACGTTATCACTATATACTGTGAGATGCCAGTTGTTGGTTGATGTAATTGGGATAGTTTGAATATTGTGGTGGCTGTGGCTGATTAGGAAGGTACAGGTATGCCAGTTTTTCTGTCAATGATGTGCTATTTGTCATTCTTCTAAATCTGCTGTTACTGTTCAAGACAGTTTGGTGACTGAAATGACATGGCTGGTTTGGCAGGTCAGGAAAGAAGAGTGCTGTAGTGCTGCTGTATCCTTGGACCCTCTGCATTAATATTGAAACAGTTACTGCTAATAAAAAAGATACTTAGTTTTCATTGATAGCTCATTGATTGTTGAAGTGTTCTACAGTTCTTTTGGGCTTGGAGAATGCTATAAAGGCATAACCTGTAATGACTTTATGGTTTTATTATCCTGTTGTTTATATTTATGTTATTACAGGTGGACATTGCTGTTACTTTGGCCTGGCTTCCAAGACTGTCAATTTTAGCTTTAAGTCATTCTGTTGTTTTACTTCTGAGTGTAATCATGTTATCTTAAAATGTAATGCCCTGTAGGTTTACTAGCCTTGGATTTTATTTGTTTTAAAACCATTGTTTGTAATGCAATGTTTTACCTACTTTTGTAGTGGTGGCTCTTTCTTGGTTAGAGTTAATGTCATATGTATTACATAATTTTCTGCTGTTCTTAATTTGGATTCAGTTATTCTGTGCATTGTTTGAGTTTTTGTTTTGTAAAGTACTTAGGAAATAAGCACTAAAAGAAACCTAAACTTGAACTCTCAAGAAACAACAGTTCAGTTCATTGGTAAGACCTCTGTGTCAGTCTCCAGGGTCTGGGCTCAGTCTTGAACTGTGATCCATCTGTTTGTGTAGTATGTATGTTGTTCTTGTGGCTGGGTGCTTTTTTTCTGAACACTTAAGTTTCCTTCCACCTACTGAAAACATGGTGGCACGTTGGGTACTGTAAATTATCTATAAATATGTATTGTATTTCCTTTTCCCTTGTGTGGATTGTGTCTAACAGGTGTCCATAGACCAGCTCATTTACCCAGTTACTAGCTAACTAGATAGATAGACTCACAAACAGAGAAAGAGATAAGTGGGCCTGCACCCTTACATAGAGGGAAAAAGTCCTAATTATAGTTCAGGTGATGTGGGTTTGATTATTCTTTGGGTATTTGAGTAGTTGGCAAACAGGGGTCATTTTTCTAGGAGGCTTGATCTATAGAGGGGAGTAGGTATTGGATGTAAAAGACAAATGCAAGGGAGGGAGGTACTAAAGGGTAGGTTCACAAATGGGGAAAAAAATGGTGGAAACAGTCAATGGCGTGACACCACAGGGATGCCTTTAGGTAACACGCCAGCCACAGCCTTAGAACAGGGTTAGTCCAGGGCAGTAGGAGAGAATGGTAGATTTGGTGATGGATGGGGCTCTGGGGTAGCTGGCATGGATGAAGCAGATGGGGACAAAAAAAAAAGAGCAAGATGGACGGATGGATGGATGGACATACAAACCAATTAAGTTCAAGAAGAGGATCCTGGTTGCCCACTTTTTGAAGTACATCCTGTTCAACCACCCTGCCCTGGAGCTGGTTGATGACATCTTTAAGAGGAATAAGGCCCCCATATCTGTTCTTCATAGTGGTTGGGCTTCTTTATTCCTCTTACTGACACTTCCACTTTTACGGTGAGACCTGACCAACTTCAGAAGTGGAATAGTCCTCCTCAGCCTTAGAAGAAGGACTTGAAGCATCACACAGTTTTCCCCATCCATTATTTTGAAAATTCCCAGGCCAATGACTCTTCCAGTGACCCTGTTATAGTCATCTATTCTGAGACTGTCCATGAGACAGTTGATTCCTCATGTTTGCTTGAGCAAGTTCTTGATGTGATCAATTTTAACCGTATTTTGGAATGCATAGGGCCTTTCCTGAAAAGGGATTTCACTAGCATATTAGTTTCATTTGAGTTGTTTGAATAGGACCAGTGTTTGGTGAGCATTTTTGGGAAATGTGAGAAGAACACAGTGTTGAGCTTATTCACTTGTGTGAGAGGTAAGGGCAGATGCACAGAAGTGTATGCTATGTTTGAAATTCTTTGTAGAGACTGGGAAGCCAGCAGAGATGTTTACCTCAACCGTGTCTTTGGGTTTATATCATTCATGGAATCGAGTAACCAGTCCTACACAGTATCCATCACAGCCCAACTCCAGAGATGTTGCTGAGCATGGGTAGGGAAATGGAAAGGCCAAGGAAGCAAACTATGTGAACCTAGTGCAAAATGATGCCAACAGTTCTGACATGTGATTATTGCCCTTAGGAGAGTTAATGGGTTGTAAAGTAATGAACAGGTTAGTGGAACAAGCATAAGGGAGGCTTCAGGGTCCAGTCCAGAAAGGAGTAGTGAGCAAAAAAAAAAAAAAAAAAAAACACTTTAGGAATTAATCTCTATCATAAACAGAATTCTTGGTGTAACAATCTTTTTTTTTCCATGCAAACTACATAATCATAAGTATTTTGTAAATCTCAATATTGCAAAAAAAGTGATATTAGATGGCTGATGTCATGCAATAGTTAGATGTAGTGAAGTTCAGATATTTTGTTATTGTTATAACTAACTTGTTAGGTAAAGCAAAGCAGTATAAAAAATTAACCAAAAGTACTAATTGTTCTTTCAATTTCTAATTTGTTGAGACCTGTAGGCACAAAATGCATACATAGCATGCATTTTGGAGAAATACTTCAATGTGTTGTGTGATTACGACTCTTTGCAGGTGAAGTAAGTGATATATTTCGACATTATAAAATACTGTCACTTTCCTTCACTATTTTTGACAGGAAAAGGGCATTGAATTGCAGACAAAAGTACGTGCACTTTGAAGTTACTTGGCTATGTTCATCTCATGAGTGTTTTTTATTTGGAAATTGAGTGAAGTACATGCGTGAAAGTGTATGATTCAGTCACATTGTATAACTGTGATATCTTTTTTAAATGTCATTAGTTCCTTGAGTGGGTTTAAATGTGCTGTTATGTGATTTCTTATCTCTTACTGAGATGCTGAAATAATATACTTAAATTATGTGTATGCTGTTTTATGATTACATCTTTTTGACAGAATTGCATCAACCATTGCACAGTAAAAATCCTGCAAGGCAAAAGGAAAATGAATGGATTGTTAAAACCAGTGCTGCTGCTTATTCTAGTTTGAATTGGCTTAGTTTTTCATTAAGAGCAAGTTAATTTGGGCTGGTGGATTACCTTCTGAGGAGGAAGCAGGTCCTTAGCTCTGCGGTGAGCCTGTATGATAGCCCATTCTGCCACTTAACCTTTTTGTTCTAGACTTGATCAGCACCAAGGAAGAACAGAGATCCTTGATGTCTGAGAAAGGCTGTCAGATGCCGTCACCACTGAAGAGGGTGGGATGATGTGAAGTTACCCAGGCTGACAAATCCCTTGGCAACTTTACGGCAATTCAGTTCAATAACCCGTTAAAAAACTGGTTGGTTGGTACCACTTTTTAATGAAATAAAAATAAAAAATACAATAATGCGACAACAATCCTCCGTACTAAGCGCTTTCACCCACAATCGTATAGGGCATCTTCAGAGTACAAATTCTTCACTAAAAAGCCATCCTTTATATAGTTGGAATTAAATGAATGAATGAATTAATTGGTTAATGATGTAATTGTATAATAACATAATTACTAGTAAAGACACTGGAGAAACAGTATAAAAGAAACATCTAGAGAAACAGTGTAAAAACACTTAAATATTTCGGAGTCCCAAAACGTGTGTCCAATACTGTAAACCTTAAATAAAACATAACTTTCATTTTCTAGTAATTGTTTGATAAACACTAAATATAAATAAAGATTAATCAAAGTTAACAGTGTTTGCCAGTATTTAACAGATGAAAATTATTTGACAGATAAAAAAGTTTAACAGATAAAAGCATAAAACAGCAGACATAAAAGCCAAACGTATAACATGCTGTTGATCTCACAAGATATAGATCTCACAGATTCTACACATATTGTACACATATTTAAAATATAAAATTCATATACATATACTAAAAATATAAATTATTAAATGTGTTATGAATTATGAGTTGTGAAATAAGTAGTGTGTAATACTTCCACGTTCCATCTACATCAGTAATATCTTGAATAAATTATATTTGTTTAATTTATTTATAATAAAATAATAAAATAAATAAATAAATATATAAATATATGTGTATAAGTCCATTCTTCACTAACATGTTTTTCCAGTAATAATCAATCGTTAAAAAATTAAAAAATGGTCATAGATCAAAATTTATAATATTAAAAATGTTTAAATCATACTTAAATAAAATATGATTTTAATTTAAGTGCACTAGAAATAGAAACAGAATCATTGATGCCTGGCAGCATACAGGCATTAAGGGTTATCCAAATGACTTAGCTTTTAATGTTAAGAAAGAGATTAATGTTAAAAGACATTCATTATACAGACCCATTATTGTATTTGGTGTCAGTAACACAATCAAAGATAAAAAAGCGAAGTCTAGACAGGACACCTTTATATTACCTTACAATGAAACATCTCCTAAAATTGCGAGCATTATTCATGACATTTGGAATAGTGTTATTAGTAACAATGGAGAAGTATCGGAAGTGGTGGGCACATATCCTAAAATCACATATAGTAGAGGTAGAAATCTGAAAGATATTTTTGAAACTAGTACCAATAGTGACAATTTCAAAAGGTCAAGAATGAGTAAATGTGGAGCATGTCAGTTTTGCAAATACATTAACGATGGCCCTTACGTTGCTATAACGAATTTTGGAAAAACAATCAGATGTCCGGGCCACGGTAATTGTAATTCAACTATGGTGGTTTATGTTGCTACTTGCTCCACATGTCAAGCTTTCTATGTTGGCAAAACAATTAGGAAGCTCAGAGTACGTATAGCAGAACATGTCAGAGATATTAAAAAACACAAAAACACCAGTGCCTTATACAATCATAGCGTCAAATGTGCAAATTTTAAGAGATTTCTATTCTTTATTATTGACAGAACCCCACACAATGTACAGAAGGGGGGTGATGAAAAAGTCATTTTGGAAGCCAAGGAATGCCTTTGGCAACTTAGGCTTAATGCCTGTATGCTGCCAGGCATCAGTGATTCTGTTTCTATTTCTAGTGTACTTAAATTAAAATCATATTTTATTTAAGTATGATTTAAACATTTTTAATATTATAAATTTTGATCTATGACCATTTTTTAATTTTTTAACGATTGATTATTACTGGAAAAACATGTTATTGAAGAATGGACTTATACACATATATTTATATATTTATTTATTTATTTTATTATAAATAAATTAAGTATAATTTATTCAAGATATTACTGATGTAGATGGATCGTGGAAGTATTACACACTACTTATTTCACAATTCACAATTCATAATATATATTTAATAATTTATATTTTTAGTATATGTATATGAATTTTATATTTTAAATATGTGTACAATATGTGTAGAATCTGTGAGATCTATATCTTGTGAGATCAACAGCATGTTATAATTTCGGCTTTTATGTCTACTGTTTTATGCTTTTATCTGTTAAACTTTTCTATAATTTCATCGGTTAAATACTGGCAAACACTGTTAACTTTGATTAATCTGTATTTATATTTAGTGTTTATGAAACAATTACTAGAAAATGAAAGTTATGTTTTATTTAAGGTTTGCAGTATTGGACACACGTTTTGGGACTCCGAAATATTTCAATGTTTTTACACTGTTTCTCTAGATGTTTCTTTTATACTGTTTCTCCAGTGTCTTTACTAGTAATTATGTTATTATACAATTACATCATTAACCAATTAATTCATTCATTTAATTCCAACTATATAAAGGATGGCTTTTTAGTGAAGAATTTGTACTCTGAAGATGCCCTATACGATTGTGGGTGAAAGCGCTTAGTACGGAGGATTGTTGTCGCATTATTGTATTTTTTATTTTTTATTTTTATTTCATTAAAAAGTGGTACCAACCAACCAGTTTTCTAACGGGTTATTGAATTGACTTGTCAGCTTACTAGTTGTTCCAATATATATTTAACTTTACGGCAATCTTGACTGTAGTCTGGGATTTTCTGTTGCAGGTTGGATTTCTTAGCACATCTTGACTTGAGGAGTCTTCACAGAGAACATGGAGATCTAAACATCATGGAGAACTTGGTGGTCTGAACATGATTATATTTGGATATGTCCTGGAGCTTGTAGATTTGCCACAGAATGTGTTTCACTGATCAACCTATTTCAGCAGAGTCCTTGGGAGAGGTTTTGAAAGACCTGTCATCTTATTCAACTAAGAAGTGAAAGTTAAGCATATACTGTAATATCACATCTCTAGGAGTGATGTTCTTCATTCCACATTGCTGCAGTCCTAACTATTGGGTAGTCCGCTGTCCAGTCGGCCCGAATACCAAAGTATATGGCTGACGTCGGTCACGGCGCATTAGACTGACGTCAGTACGTCAGGGTACTAATGCGCATGACCGACGTCATATCCTCAGTCTTTTTTGCCGCATGGTCCGATGCAGAAGCAATTTTGCGAGTGCAGGTTGGCGTTCTGAAAGTTTCTGAAGTCAGAGTTTCAGACCGAATCAAAGTTGGCTAAGTACCCGTTGGGAATATTTTGGTTTTTTCTTGCCTCAGTATTTAACCGGATGTCAGAAAAGTGAATAACTGTATTTCTTGTGGGAAACAGATACCTCATAGGGATTACCATACTTTGTGTATACCTTGTTTAGGGCCTGAGCACGACGTTGTTGGATGCCGCTCTTGTGCAAGATTTAACAAACGCACTATTAAGAGAAGGTTAGACTGTGCCAGGTTAGTGTTTGGGAAGCGTTGTAATTATAAAATGCCGCCGGATGTTCCGGCCCGCTTCGCAAAAAGCGCAAGGATAAAGCAGCAAAGCCTAGAGTGGAAGAACCGACAGTCCCTGACGCCGGTTCTTTGGAAGGCTCAGTGGAGCCGGAGGTTCTGCCAGGTGTTTCTTTGGAGTCTCAGGGAGAGACTTTATTGTTACAGGATGTATCCTCTCAGGAAGTAGGCCAGGCTGAGGGGGCTTCTCAGGTGGCTGTTCTTCCCTCTCTTCCTAAGGTGGTTAGAGCCTCCCCCTCTGTTTCCAAGGCTTCTTTGAGAGGCAGGCCTAGTGTAACTTCAGTGGGGGTTTCTCCTAGTGCTTCAGGGTCTTTGCCTAAGAAACATATGCTTAAAATGGCAGAGGATTTGATTACTATGATTAGAGGTTCTATGCCCCCTCCTGATAAAAGGCCTAGGGTGGAACCTGAGTTTGAGAGTTTTGAGCACTGTTCGGAGGCTTCTGAGTCTTCGGCTGAAGACTTGCAGGACTATCCTCCTTATTCTGATTCTGATGTGGATGATTCTACTCCTTCAGCTTCTCCTCCTGAGGATTTTTCATTTTCAGAGACTCTGCATTCCATGAGGGAGCATTTTAAATGGGAAGGTCAAGATTTCTCTGATTCCAGAAAGAGGCTTAGGGAATTCTTGTTTTTACCCCAGCATAGGCCTTTAGCTATACCTCTGGTTCTGAATGTGGTGGAAGATGTTTTTACAGAGGCTTCCCTGAATCCTGATTCTTTGCCTCCTGCACCAGTTAAACCGGATAGGTACTATAGGGTGCCTGAAGCTCATAAGTATCTTTTAAGAGTCCTAGGGCAGACCCGGAAACTGTCTCTCAGGGGCCTAAAGGTGTGAAGGCTTCTGTGGTTAAAAATCCTGTTCCTCCTGATAAAGAGGCAAGGGCTTTGGATAGATGGGGAAAGAAAGTGTATACTTCTTCTACTTTAGCCATGAGGGCATTGAATTGTCAGTTTCACATGTTAAAATATCAGAATTACCTCCTTTCACAATTGAAATCTAAGGTGGATGCTCTGGCAGAAGGTATTGTGTGTAAAGAGTTGCAGGATTTAGTTCATGTGTCTGAACAAGTGGGTAAACATTCCTTGCAGTGTGGTTTTGATGCTGTGCAGGCCTCCTCGAGGGTGGCTGCCACTGGTTCTGTTCTTCGTAGGCACGCCTGGTTGAGAGATCAGAACTTAGCTGAGCATGTTAAGACAAGGATTTTGGATGCTCCTTTACAGTCTGATGTGTTGTTTGGTTCGCCTGTTGAAGCAGTTTTAAAGAAAATGGAGGACAAGGCTAAGTCTATGCAAACTGTTAAAGATTTTTTGCAGGTGCAGCCTCCAAGTTTAGTAGAAATTGGCCTACTAAGGGGTGGACTTATCCTGCTTATGATTCCCAGTCTAGGGGTAGGTCTAGACGTGGTAGGGGCAGAGCTCAAGGTTCTTTTAGGCCTAGGACAGGAGTTCACCTGCTCAGACTTCTGGTGAGGGCAGGGGTCAGTCCTTTCGTAAGCAGACCCAATGACCTGCCTTTTCAGCTGCCAGTACATTCTCGCCTGGCAGCACCTCTGGGAGGAAGGCTGTCTCTTTTCAAAGAAAATTGGGATTTAATTACCCAAGACAGATGGGTTCTGGATATCATTCACCACGGTTACAGGTTTTATTTCCATACCTTGCCTCCTTTCAAAGGCATGCCAGACATTCCTCCTCTACAAAGAACAGAGGCTCACAAGCAAATTTCTCTGTTGCTCCAAATAGGAGCCATTCAGTCAGTTCCTGTGCCAGAAAGGCCTAGGATTTTATTCTCGCCTGTTCCTAGTACCAAAGAAGGGGAACACGTGGAGACCAATTCTGGATTTATCTATCCTCAACACTTATCTGGACATTCCCAAGTTCAAAATGTTGACGTTACAACAGCTTTTACCTCTGCTGGGCAAAGATCACTGGATGGTAACTTTAGATCTCAAGGAAGCTTACCTTCATGTGCCTATAAGGCTAAGTTGCAGGAAGTATCTGCGTTTTCGAGCTGGAAATTCTCATTATCAGTTCTCTGCATTGCCCTTTGGCTTATCCACTGCGCCCAGAGTATTCACAAAGGTTCTGGCTCCAGTGATAGCTTACTTCAGGCTAAAAGGAATTCAAATCTATCCTTACTTGGACGACTGCCTAATTCTGGCTCAAGAACAGGAAGACCTTCTACAGCATTTGGAATATGTTATAGCAGTGCTAAGATGCCTAGGGTATTCTGTGAACGAAATAAAGTCCAGTCTAGTACCCTCTCAAGACATGTGCTTTCTGGGTGTGAGACTGAATACAGCAGCCCAGATGGCCTTTTTAACCCCGGACAAACAAAAGAATCTATCCAGTTACTTCCATCAACTATCTCTTCAGTCCGGGCTGACTGCAAGGACAGTCCTTCAAGCCTTAGGGTTCATGGCATCTTGTATTCTGGTGCTTCCCAATGCCAAACTGCATATGAGGAAGCTACAATGGTATCTAAAAATCTATGGACACAGCACTGCCAGGATTTGGACACTGTCATTCAAATAATACCTTGCATTCAAAAGGAATTTTTGTGGTGGGCTCAGGAATGTCACCTAAACAAGGGACTCTCTGTGACCCGCCAGAGGCGAGTCAGATTCTAACGACAGATGCCTCAGACATTGCTTGGGGAGCTCATCTAGATGGAAAATGGATACAAGACAAGTGGCCTGCCAGACTACAGCATCTACATATCAACATGAAAGAGATGTTAGCAGTCCAGTTTGCATTAATGGCTTTCAAGGAGTTACTTCTTCCAGGGCAGGTGTTGATTCTAACAGACAACACAACTGTCATGTGGTACATCAACAAACAAGGGGAACACATTCTTACCCATTGTGCAGGCAAGCAATGATTTTATGGGAGACTGCGCTCAGCTTGCAACTAACTCTTCAGGCAAGGTTTCTGCCGGAGCACAGAACTCCTTAGCAGATGTGTTAAGCAGGCAAATCATGGATCCCCACGAGTGGAAACTGGATCTTCATGTATTTCAAAAATTGACAGTGTCATGGGGAACTCCAGACATAGATCTGTTCGCTTCTCCACTAAACCACCAGCTGCCAAAGTTTTGCACGAAGGGATTTCATCACACAGCTTGGAAAGTGGATGCTCTTTCTTTCAGTTGGAAAAATCTTCATGTGTATGCTTTTCCACCTCTTCCTCTTCTCCCAAAGGTACTTCTAAAGGTCAGACAAGACAAGCCAAGGATGATTTTAATAGCTCCGGATTGGCCTCGGCAGCACTGGTACCCATTACTGAGGAGTCTGGTAAGGAAGCCTCCATGGCCTTTACCCTTGATTCCACATCTGTTGTCTCAGAAGGACGGTCGTCTGCTCAATGTCAAGCTTCACTCTCTTCATCTAACAGCCTGGCATATTCTGTTTTGAAAGACAGCAGGTCTCAACTTCCTCAACAAGTTTTAAATGTGATTATGGAAGCCAGAAGACCTAGTACAAGGAAAGTGTATGCAGAAAAATGGAAGAGATTTTTATTTTGGACTGCAGCAAAGAATTTGGAGATTTCGGAGCCTAATTTGAGTGTGGCTCTTCAATATCTTACTGAGTTATTGGACAAAGGTTTGTCTTTCTCTTCCATTAAAATTCATGCTGCAGCAATTTCAGCTCACTATGATTGTGACCCACCATTGTTTTCACATCCTTTGTTCAAGCAATTTCTTAGAGGGGCAAAGAATATAAGACCCCACGTAGAGCTCCTACTCCTGCTTGGGATCTCAATTTTGTGTTGGAGAAACTTACTCTACAACCTTTTGAGCCTCAAGGCTACTGCTGAACTGAAATACTTGTCATGGAAGACTGCTTTTTGTTGGCCATTACTTCTGCAAGAAGGGTTTCTGAGTTACAGGCCCTTATGGCGGTTGAGCCTTTTGATTTTTCATAAGGATAGGGTATCATTACGTACTAATCCTTCCTTTATGCCTAAGGTGGTTTCTAGTGTGGCTTTAAACCAAACTATTCATTTGCCTACTTTCTATGCAGATCCCCAAAATAAAGGGGAAAAGATTTTGCACACTTTAGATGTACACAGGCAATTGCGTTATTATTTAAGCAGGACTAAGGATTTTAGGCAGTCTCAGCAGTTGTTGGTTTCTTTTGCTTTGAGTTCGCAGGGCAAGCCTGTGTCAAAACAAACTATTTCTAGGTGGATTGGGTTCTGCATTGCATTTTGTTATTCCCATCATGGCAAGGAGATTCCAGCTGGGATTAGGCCTCATTCCACTAGGGCTACTGCCACTTCAACAGCATTTCTAAGGGGGGTGGCAACTAAGGATATTTTGGAGGCAGCTACTTGGAGTTCAGTGCATACTTTCTCTAAGCATTACCACCTTCCTCTCTACTCTAAGTCTAGGGCTGGTTTTGCCACAGCTATTTTGCAAGGCATGTTATCAGCTCCTGCTTCCTTATGATTTGCCAGCCTCCCTTACCTCTGCTTTGGGATTCTACCCAATAGTTAGGACTGCAGCAATGTGGAATGAAGAACATAGTACAGTTTTGTACCTACCATAAATGTAGATGTTCGAGGATCCACATTGCTGCAGTCCAATTTACCCTCCCTCCTTCCCCTCTGTGTTTAGGGGTGGTTGTGTAGGTGAGATTATATTCTGGTACCTTTGTATATATTGTATATATTTTTGGTGCAGGTATGTTTGGTGTGTTTTGGTTTTGGCCTTGTCTTTTTAGGGTCCTCTGACATCTGGGGCAAGAAAAGACTGAGGATATGACGTCGGTCATGCGCATTAGTACCCTGACGTACTGACGTCAGTCTAATGCGCCGTGACCGACGTCAGCCATATACTTTGGTATTCGGGCCGACTGGACAGCGGACTACCCAATAGTTAGGACTGCAGCAATGTGGATCCTCGAACATCTACATTTATGGTAGGTACAAAACTGTACTTTTCTGTCCTCCCTAAGAACTGCTTGACCAGTCGGTGCTGGAATCCAGTTCAGCCCTTCACAAGGTCATGATGCAGAGATGTAGCTTGGCTATCCAGACCTTCTCATGTTGCTAAACGCCTCCCACTATGTACTGTAACAGCATCCCTTCTCCAGATCTGAGTTAGCCAAGCTGATGCACACCTAAGACATTTACTGGGAAATGATGAGAAATGAAAATTTGGACTGGAATGTTAAGTGGCATGGATACATTCCTACAGATGTATTGTTTTGGTAAGTATGGGCATTTTGTATCAGATAAAAGTAAATCAATCCTCCATAACTCATAGGGAAGAGTCCCAAGCTGTCTCATATGGATAAACTCTAGGACAGAATACCCCTAATAACAGTAGCCCCAGAGAAGGATGTAGACCTAGACCCCAAAACCAGCTTTTATTTCACAAATGTAGTAAGGGATAGCCAAGTAGTAACTATACAGACATTGTATACAGTGACATGCTGAAAGAAAGTTGTGGACATGACCATATGCTTTCTAGAATGTTCTTTTAGATGCTTAGGCAAATATTTGTGAAATATAGCATACTTTAATGCCCTGAGCAAACCACCTTGCTTGTGTAAACTTTGAGGTCTTCTGACATAGGAATTAATAACCAGGAGAAACAAAATGTATAAATGCCTCAAGTGACTTGTTTGTGTTACAATATTATTTCCCTCTGAACATCCATACAGGTCAATGAGATATCCTCACAGTTAGCATATTTAAGAAAGAAAACAAGAAAGTAGTCTAATTTAAATTAGCCTCAATTCTGTGTTTGGGCATAAAGGAAGGATTAGATATAATGGTGATTTGATTTTTATGAAGAACCATGTAATTCAGAAATGCACCTGGTAATCATAGTAAAGGGTTTGCCAACACTGACAGTTAAGCTCAGCAGGAGTTGCTGGTTCAAAGGAGCTTGAGGAAACCACGTCACAACGAAGTACAGATTCCAAACAGGCACTGGATCACATAATGTGGCCAAAACAGAAGGACATCTTTTGAAAGGCTGTGAGCACTTTAACTGTGGTGGAAGTCTGAAATAGCAACCAGGTAGCCTTTCACAGAAGATTAACTTCACCTGTTGAAAATTCCAGTGCGATAGTTGATATTGACATAGATAGGAAAAGAAAAGTGATCCATTCTCCATCTTAACCCAGAACACATCTGTTTGTCCATTTATGTTTTTCTGGTACTATTTTTTTAGAAGTAAAGAGTATAGATATAGCTCTCGTGGGAAAGCCAAGATTACTAGCAGCTACTGTAAGTGGAGAGGCCAGTTGCAGAGATGCGGATAGTGAATGTCTGAGTGGGACTTCCCTAGCATATTGGAGAGTAATTGTTTTATTGAATTAAAGAAAATTGTTTTCTTCAGAAGATGAGGCAGCAGCAGGGGGAGCCAGCAAATGGCCTCTGCACCACTGAAGAATTGAGGGAACAATCATGAGGCATGAAAATACCCCTGCTAAGCTTGTGTGTTAATGAACTGTTTCTTGTAGGATGTTACCTGCCACCAGGAAACATTTTGTGAAACTGACTCATTCCCACACACTCATAAACTATAAAGCTGCCATATTTTCCATCTGTAGGGAGATAAATCCCAGAGACTGGGAGTCTTGGGAGACCTGAAAGGACAAGAGAACTGTCCTCATCACCAGAATGTTGACATGACATGAAAGTTCATCTGAAGTTTGTGCACCTTGAACCTTCAGCCCATTGTAATGCCCCACCCCTGAGCTAATGCGTCTGTGATCTGTTTCCTAGGAGAGGGAATGTAGAATGCACTGCCTGAGAAGACATTGTTGTTATTCATCCAACACAATAGAGTACTGCAAGCAGGAGAGAGATGGACCTCGCACTGCATCACGTCTATATTCTGGGATCACTTTACTCTCAGATGGCTGCTGCTATATCAGAGCCAGTATTTTAAAAACAGGAATGCTGTAACCATGAAGGAAGTGATATGAATAGAAACATTGGACATTAGTACCCAGTTCCTTTCAATAGGGAGACTCATCCTGCACAAAAGTGTGTCTGGATTGCAGGCTGTTAATATAAGGCTCTGAAATGACTGCAGTTAAAACTTCAGTAAGTTGTCCATGATTCCCAGAGACTGTGAGAAACTCATCAGAGATACCTTCACTGAGTTAAGCCAGTTTCAAGGAAGAACAGTGGATGTGGTAATCAGTAAGTACTTGTAATTTGTAATGCATTTTCAAATGGTTAAATGTGTTGCCAGATGAAAACATTGTAGTGTAATTACAATCAGATTGCTTTACTCATGTTTTCAGAGTGAACTTTTTTGTGAAATTGCAAAGGACTACAAATAATTACATTTTGTAAAACAAAGTTGCATTAAAGATATTTTGTGTAAGAGTATCAACACTCTGTTTATATAATAGTCACAGTTTCTCCAAATGTGTCAGACTAGGATCTCCTCTGTTTAAAAAGCAACTATTGAGAGAGAATCACATTGCATGATATTAAGTGTGCACATGTATAAAGTTGTCACTTTGAAGGCCTGCTACTATTATAATGTTTTGGAGCATTGCATACCTAGTAGTCTATGCAGTAATCTAGTTTCACCTATTTAACAATTCATATACACTATAACCTTTTACTTGACGTACTGAAACTGAAAAATGTGGAATAGTGACTGTCAAAGTAAGGACTAACTTGCTAATATTAGATTCACAATCTCACCCAGTTAAAAGACACGGTCTTCAGGAATATATTATAAATAACAACACACTGGCAGCTTGTACCAGTCACTCTCCCACCTTTCTGAATTGTAAAGGATTAATATATATGCTGCAGTATGCATGCTCATGAATTATTTTTCTTTTGTCAGCTGGCCTAGGTGAGCATATTGCTGCAGCACATACACTTAAATGCAAAATAGGGAGTATTAGACAACCAAGTGATTCTAGCATTGATATGCTCATATGAGATAGAGGAATGTTCCAGCTCTGTATAGGAGTGAAAGATGTAGTATACGAATACTGGAAGCACTTTTAAGTGGTTCCAGGAAATGAAATTCCCATAATGTTAATTCCTTGTATCGTTGAAAACTGGTTGCACTTTATTGTTTTTAATTCATTTTTGTCTCATGCATATTCAGTTGTAAATAAAATTTCCTCCTATTTTCTGAGGAGTTTGCTGTAGCGTTTTCATCATACACAGCTGAGCAGATATACACACACATGTAAGTACCACTTTTTGCTACTTGAAAGTGGTGTAATAAACTAAATTTGAAATTTTAACTTGTTATAACAGCTGGCAAGAATTCAATTAAGTATTCCTACTATACTTTAGAATAGTATTAGTAAATTAAATGGGTAAGTATGATTTGGTTTAAATTCAGATGTTTGTACAATGTTTGCAGGTTTAAAGTTGTGATTCTGCGTTGTTTTTTATGGACATTTCAGGATAAAATATATGTTTTGTTTTAGAATGTTTACATTCTGGCTAAGGGTATGCTTATGTGACTGTAATGAATTTTTAGTTAGGTTACTCAATAATCTGATAGAAATTACATTAAATTAATGTGACATTTCTGATTTTCTTTCTCTCATTTTCAGGGTGAGGAGTTTAATCAGAAACTGTCATCTTACTCCGTTTATGTTAATGGTTACAAAACTGAGCCAAAATCGTTTGAGAAGACTGTTATACTGAAAAATGAACTGGATTTAGGTTTGTTTTTGTTTTGCATCTCATTAAACAAACGGGTGTCAATATGCGACATGATGTTGCTGAAAATAGGTTTCAGCATTCAGATTGGTTTGTGTTATGTTATTGTAAGAGTATTTCATGGGATAATTGTAATCAAGTCTCAGTGGCTTTTTATATTATTATTTTCAAATGACTGTGCAAATATGAATCAGTATTTTGCTTCTGCTTGTGTCCTACTTGTAGTTGCCTCATAGCCAGTCTGACTTTCCACTAATAAGTGCAACATCAGCAGTGAAGATCCAGATTAACACCAGATAAAACAAAAATATCAGGTAGACACCACTAAAGGAAGCCCAAAACACACAAAGCAAACTTTGATAAAAATAGGCGAATCACCATAGGAGAACAAATAAAATGAATAGTAAAACTTTATTCCAGCAATCAGTCGAATTCTCAGGTACAGGACAAGTGCTTTCAGCTTATAGCCTTCTTCAGATCCTGAGGATTATGGTTCTGAGATCTCTCTTAAAAAAACTGTAAACCAATCAAAGACTGAAAATGTCCAATCAAAAAGTTTAATTCAACTTTAAGACTGACAGATCCAATTAAAGACAGTACTCTTTATCCACTTTTCTTTGCCGTCCAATCCTAGTTGCAGAAACTTTCAATCTTTAACTTTTCCGTCTATCAGAGGCAATAATTCTTCCTTCCTATGTTGAATCTCCTCTTATCAAATAGCAGACTGTGTGCTCCAATTAGGACATTCCTTCATCTTCTTCATAGCCACTCTTGTAATTGTCAAGACTTCCTGGTTTCCTCAAGCAAATAACATGAATGAAACACTTAATACTTATTTTTCAGACTGATTCCTTATTTTTATTAAACAAATATAGGTTTCTTATATTTTCAGCATTATTTGTGAAACCTTTTACAATCTCACAACTTCAGTATTTGCCACTTTATTGTGCTAATCCACCAGTTAGACTCATTAATCCTGGCCATATTTCCTTATTAGCCAGTCATAGCGATGTATTCATATTCAGAACTTCGTGTACTTTCAGTATTTAAAACCTCTCACAATTTCATAACTTCAATATTCATTAATTATTAGCATTGCATTCGTCCGCCAGTTAAAAACATTAATCCTGGCCATATTTCTTTTATAACCAACCATAATGCATTTTTCGTTTGGTAGTCAAGGTAACTCCTTTGTTAAAGACAGTTTCAACTACTTGTATTGCGCAGCCAATAGTCTACGGTAAACATAACTTCCAACCAATCTAATCTTATTGCTTCTTCTTCTTCTTCAACAATTTCCAATCGCAAACAAAACTTCTGTTGACCATTCAGTTACTCCTCATATATCGGCAACATCCAATCCGACGCAAGACTTCTGTTGTCCAATCCAGTTCTACTACTATTTCTCCTACTTCAGCAGCTTCCAGTCATGCGCAAAGTTGCGTCAGCCAGTTGTTTATTCTTCCTATAATGACAGCATCCAATCATGTGCCAAGCTTCTATTACCCAATCACTTTTACTTCCTGTATCAATAAAACCCATTATTATTATTGATACAGGAAGTAAAACTATTCTAGAAATACAATTCAATAGAAATACGGTATTTGATGTTTTAGATATTAATTAGTTAAGTATTTTATAATTAATAGTTAATATTTCTATAAAATGGCACTGTTTTTTCCTTACTGATGTACTCCTAGAAGGCATTTCTTGCTGAAGCGCTAGAGACTTGAGACGTTCTTGTTAATAAAGTGCAAGCTGGTGACTTTTATATTTTTTACTGGCCTTTTTGTCGTATTTTCATACTTTTGGGACTTTCTTGTATTGTTGTTGCTATTACATGGCCAGTGATCCTAATAACCAACTACTGAGGATTCTGAGAGATGAGAGTATGGATGTTACTCAAAAAAGCATGGATCAGTATGTGCTATCTAACCGAGAGACATCTTTAGGAACTGGTTTGAGGGTTGAGCAGAATTTTATCAACTGGGAACATGTTATTGAAGTTGGTTGTAAACAATGTATAGCCAATCCTTTTGACTGTGTAAGTAAGAACCACTCTGTTTCTTTTTCCACGGATGTGCCTGATGTCATTTACAAGCTAGAACAGCGTATGATGAAAGAAACTGAAGTTTATCTTAACATTTTGAGCCTGCAACGTTATATTCAGCTTGACATTACACCGAGGGGGCTGCGTGCCTTTAAAAATCCATCTAAACCTTTTGATGTTTCAAATTAAGTAGAAAAATGGCTTCAGGCTAGATGGATTGCAGCTGTCCATCAGTGTGCCACTGAGTGGGTAAATAGCTCTATAGAATGGGACACTTTATTGCAGTGAAAGCTGAAGGAAGAAATTTCTACTTTGTGTAATTCTTTGGCAGCTAAAATTAGTCCTGCTTGCTTACATACCCAGCTAGTTGACATTAATGACAAACTGATTGATCTTGAACAGCATCTCATGAAAAAGAAAAAAAACAAAGCTACAAAGAGATTCAAGGGACTACAGTAACCATAAGGCTTTCATTTGGAAGCAAACAAAGACCAAACCACGTCAAGAGCTTGTTAATAGTGCCAAAAGGGATTATAATGGTGCAGGCAGTTCACATCAAGTGTTTTCAGACACTTCTAGAGGCTCTACAGACTGGGATATGGATGACCAGCAATATCCACCTTTGCCTCAAGTCCAAAAGCCTCAATATTTGAATAATAATTTTCAGAATGGTAAGAGAACAGCAGATTCGGAAAGAAGCACCGGGGATTGTTTTTGCCATCAACAACAAACTTTTAGTAATAGAGGAGCTTATCAACAGCATAACAAAAGGGACTAGATGAAATTGAATTTATGCATTGTGATTTTGGTTTAAACGGTGAGAATAACATTGTTATACATTTATCACAAGTGGAATTGAGTGAAATACAGATGTATATCTTAAATAAGGGTCTTAAATTTGTACCTACTGTGATGCCTAGACCCTACATGTTTAAACTTGAAGTATATAGAATGTGTAGAAAATTACATTTGCTTAACTATTTTTCTAGAAATAACTCAGATGCTGGCATTAATGATACTTGAATTTCTACTGAAGACATTTCAGATGCAGATGACAGTTTGTATTCATGTTCTTCTGATATAGATGAGTTAAATGGTTACTGCTATCTTGACACTACATCTGTAAAATGCCCCAGTGATTTTGTCCCACCTTTTCTGCATGAGGGTGTGCAACAATTTTCAGCTATGGTCAACTTTTCTTTAGAACATAAATGCAAAGAATTTATGCAAACGGAATTATTTTTCTTACAATTTATCAAAAGATGAATGGAAAATTCTTAAATATGGGAGAACAACATGAAATGGTGTCTAAACCCTCTAACAATGGGAATCATTTAATAGTAATGCATGCTAATCAGTACATGGAAATGTGCATGGAACATCTTAGTAATACTGAAGTATATGTTAAGGTGACAGTAAGTGGACAAAAAGAATTTCAGCATTTACTTTTTAAAGGTTACAGACTTGGGTATTTTTCTAAACAAGGAGTAGATAAAAAAACTATATAATGAAAATAATTCTATAGCATATTTTTACTGTTTACCCAAGCTTCATAACAGCATGCATCACCCCCCAGGAAGGCCCATTATCTCTGCTACTCATTTTTTTTTTACGAAACATAGGTGTTATTTCTGCATAGTTATTTATTACTCTATGTAATGATGCTACCATCATTTATAACATATTCTTGATTTTTTTAGATAAAATTAAAGCCATTGAGTTGACTGAGGACATGTATTGGGTGTCTGTTGATGTTAAAAATGTATGCACTTCTATACAACATCGACATGGTTTAGAAGCTACTACGTTTTTCTTAGGAGACAGTCCACTAAGTAATTATGTATTAGAACTGAGAGAATTTTGTCTGACTAATAATTATTTTTGTTTTTGTGAAGATATTTATGTTCAGAAAATAGGCACTGCAATGGGTGCATCATTTGTATCTGCCTATGCTAATCTTTTTATGGGCCTTTATGAGGTGAAATATTTATATAGACATACATTTTTAGAACTTGTGTTGTTTCCTATTATAGATTTATAGATGACCTAGTATTTTTGTGTATGGGTGGGATGACTAATTTATCTGCCTTTGTTAAAGATCTGGATGCAAACGGGTTTCAAATAAAATATGATGGACTTCAACAGGACCAAACTATAAGTTTTCTGGATATTGATTTAACAGGTGTAGTGGGGGAAACATTTAAACTAAAATTCATTGAAAGTTTGACAACAGTAATCATTTCTTACATAGAACCAGTTGCCATCCATCTCATCTGCTCAATTCTTTACCTCATGGAGAGTTACTGAGAGTCTACAGACTATGTACTGATGAAAAGGGTTATACAAGGAAATGCATTCTTCTATAAGTATGTTCTTGAGAAGGGGTTATTTCATGAAAGATATCCAGAAGGCACTGGTTAAACTAAAAAAATAATTAATTGGTACAAAAAAATTGTCAGCAGCCAGTACCTCTGTTATGAAACACTACAGAATATATACTGGCAGTAATACTAGACAAGATAAGTTAGAAGTCAGGCAGATGTATATAGTTATTTCTTACAATGTTTTTTCTCATGAACAAGTTAAGATAATCAAGCATTTGTGGTAATTTTTATTTAAATTCAAAGTATTTTGTGATACATTATACAGATTTCCTATATTTTCGTACACAAGAGGTAGGAACATACAGGACATTATTGTACACAGTGAATTTGTTAAGCCAGTGGATAAGTTATTCAGCACTTTAGGTATACTGGGCACTAGTGGTTGTACTAGATACTCAGCATGCAAATATGTTGTTAATATTTTTAGTTATATCCATGGTGTTCCCTTTAGTCCTAAAGGACATTTTACTTGTGTAACATCTAATGTTATTTATGTTCTCAGATACTCCTGCAGTCTCTTTTATATAGGTGAAACTAAGAGCATTTTTAAATTGAGACTGCGGGAGCACATTAGAGATATAAAAATGGCAAAAGTTGCTAGTCCTTTTGCCATACATTTTAAGTTGTTTCACAATAGCAGTGCAGACTCTCTGCAAGCCAGCATCCTAGAACAAGTTAATTGGGGTGTAGGCAACTCTGAGTTTAAGAATAAACTTCATTTGTTATATAAAGAAAGTATTTATATTTTAAAATACAATACTTTAAGCCCTTGTGGACTTAATCCTGAATGTTCATGGAAACTTTTGATACAATTGTTTTCTAAGTACAATAGAAATACAGTATTTAATGTTTTAGATATTAATTAGTTAAGTGTTTTATAATTGATAGTTAATATTTGTATAAAATGGCACTGTTTTTTCCTTACTGATGTACTCCTAGAAGGCATTTCTTGCAGAAGCACTAGAGATTTGAGACGGTCTTGTTAATAAAGTGCAAGCTGGTTATTTTATATTTTTTACCAGCCTTTTTGTCATATTTTCATTTCTTAGATTGAAAGCAACTATTATGGAATCTGGCCCCTTTTGTTTTTCAATTCACCTGAGTATTGCAGTTTTAAAAACACAGGTCTCTTAAAATATTGTTTCACTTATGTCCTCGTTTTCAGTCTATCCATCCAGCTTTGGATGGCTGCATAGAGGCTGCTGTTCTTACCAGAAGTAAACCCTAAAACAAATCCCACTTGTGGAATCTTCACCTAATCAGGGTGAAGATCTATTTAGAAGAATTAGACGGGTGTAATCTCATTAGAAGAATCATGGCCAAAATCAGGAAAAGTAAATCCCTTAATGACAAGTGAACTCTTATACAACTAAACAAGAAACGAAGAAGACTAATTAAGTCCAACAAGGTGAAGCATGAGGTCAGGATAGCCTTACATGCTATGGGCAATCCGAAGACTGCCTTCAGTTACATCCAGATTCTTAGAGGTAACAGACAACATTGTGCTGAACTGGTGAACAGTAACACCTACACTAATCAGGGTGGCATTGCAAATCTGTTGGCTTACATATTTTTAATTGCTAACATTATACATTTCTTATAACATATCCAGCCATTGTCAAACAGTACATAGTTTATTGAAGTCCTGCCTTTTTTAAATCTTATTCATCCTGCAAAACTTAATTCTGTATGTATTGTCCCCACAATCTCCATTTTTTATATGTAATTTGCTCCTACCCATTTTTAAAGATCCCATTTCCAGTTGTATTATCTCTATTACTGTATTCACCACTTATAGTGCAGTTGGTTTAGACAATTTCCATGTTCTAGTAATTTCCTTTTTGGCAGCCACCTTAATTAGACTCAGCAACTCCTTACTATGTCTAGGCAATTTCTATTCTGTATCATAGATCAAAAACCATTTTATTAGTTATACCAGTTTGCTCACCCAGTATTTCTGATAGAGTAGTCTGTAGAGAATTTTAAAGTCTAACAACTCATTTCACTCCCAAAAATATGTTCCCAATTATCTCTTTCTTCTCCATCACGCCTTCAAGATTTGCTGTTTATCTGAGGAAAAATTATTTGGAGTCTATGTGAGGTATAAAAATCCCTATGTAAACACTTACAAGCAAAGATTCTAAATTTCTAAACTTTGTTGCATATTTGTGAGTTGTACATATACCATTGTTTCTTTGTGAATTACTTATCCAAGCTGTCTTCCCAATTCTTTCTAACCTCCTCTGCTTGATTTTTACAGTTATCATGCAGCATTTTATATGATCTACTAATTATCCCTTTTTTAACAGCAGCTTCTGTTCTAGATTCTACTAAAAGCTATACCAGTGCTGGTCTTTCACTTAGGATCCCCCTCTTTGCCTATACTCTGATATCAATCCTTGATAAGGAAGGCATTCTCTAGCTTGCAATCCAAATAAATTCTTGGCCACTTCCCATTCTGTTATCTTTCCTTTTCTAATTATTTGCTCCCAATACTTTGTTTCCTTTGCTAGTTTTCTCCAGTAAATTCCAGCCCCCTCTTGCCTATTGTCTATATCCCTAATTGCAGTCATCCTTATTGGCAGAATCTCCTTTCTCCATTCCTGTGTTGGCTTAGTTCTTAGAGGAGTACTTGCTACTTTATGAGTATAATATTCTGTATGGTCTTTGCTATTCTCCTTAAGGATCTACTTCCAAAATCTCAGTCTTTCCTTGTATTTTGAGCTTCTTCCCTGTTTTGTCATCATCCCTTTCCACTTTGAAATACATGTTTATACTTTGCTATTTATACAAGTCTTAATTATGTAGTTCTGAAACACTTCTTCAAATCAAGTAATCCCAAACCACCTTGTTCTGTTGGAAGGATCAGCTTATCCCACTTGTCTGTTGCCATCTTCATCTCCCAGATAAAATCCTTCAACTTTTTTTTTTTATTGGTATGTGCAGCTTCACCTTTGCCATTCCTTTAGCCATTACAGGCATAAACACTTTATAGTCATAAGTTAGAATTGAAATGGGCTTATATGAAGCTAGAACTGATGGGTTTTTACCATCTTTAAGTATCATAGCCATCACCACTTTCTTCCAGGATGTTGGTGCTTCTCCTTTTAAATCACGGTTAAACAAAGCCTTCCACATCTTTATCAGTTTTTTCCATCCTAGCTTCCACATTTCGATAGGAATGCCATCTATTCCTTGGGACTTTCCTGTAGATTGGTTATACATCATCATTTTTATCTCATCTCCTCATATCCTAGCTGTTAGTAATTCAGCCCTATCTACCAAAAACCTTGGCATATTTAATTCTTCCATTAATGTTTCCATTTGTACCTTTTCTTGATTTCCATATTTCTCTGCTTTGTACAGATTTTCATAAAATTCCAAAATATTTCTAGTACCTCTACATGATTTCTGTCTGCCTTCTTTGTTATAAGCTCCCTAATCTTGGTGTAAACCTTTTCTACTTTCTGTTGCCACAGTCATTGGGCTAAACATTTTTGTGCTCGTGAGTTATTATCACAAAACATTTGCTCAAAAGCCGTCTTTCTAAACTCATTCATATTATTGAGGTAATCCCTTATTTTCTGTTTGGCATTCTTCAGTTGCTCTTCCTCTTGTTCTGAGAGATTTCCACTATTCTGCAGTAACCTTAACCTTTGTCAGTCCCTCTAAATAAGTCTTGTTACTTCTCAACCATATCTCTCTTTCATGTCCCCTCTAGTTTTAAAAACTCCACTTTAATTTTATCCCACTCCCTAGCTATATTTTCAGAAGAAAATTATATCTTCCCTAATAACTCCTGAATAATTTCCACTATCCATTCCTTAAATTCCTCTCTTTTTAAAAGATAAGTGGGAAAGTGCCAATGTCTCATTTTTATTTCATTACCTTGCATTTTTATTTTAGTTGTTATTGGTGCTTGATCCAAAATAGTTATTGGATGCATATTACAACCTTCAATTAAATGCAAATGTTCCTGTGAAATATAATTTCTGTCTGGCCTAGCCTAGTTTTTATATCTTGGAAAATATGTAAATTCAGTCTGAACTCCTACTACCAAATTCACATCTTCCATGCTAAATATTTTCAAAAATCTACCCTCTTTTGTTATATTTTCTCTTTTGTCCCCACCCCTAGATGCATCCTTACTACTGCAAATCAAATTCCAGTCCATGGTTATAAGTAATATTCCCTGCTAAAAGCTGATTATTTCTCAGAATTTTTTAAGCTCCATTATAGCAGTTATTGGTGTATAATAAATACATGCCAGAGTAGTCCTCTTCCCTTGCCAGTAGCACCTTAGTACTAAAAATGTATCAATATTATAGTTTTCCATCTTCTGTCACTATTGGAGTTCCTCTTGCAATTAATATAAGTACTCTCCTTTTCCATTGTCCCTTATATTCAGCTGAATAACCATCATGAAGTCCTTTCTTTATCAAATTCACATACTCACTTCTTTCCAAAAGTGGCTCCTGTAGCTTAACTATTTAGACTTTACATTTCTTTTGATGGAGTTCACTACTATTTCTTTTTTGTATACATCTATGAGACTATTTACATTTAAAGATAATATAGAAATTGTTATTGTATTAAGTATGTTAAGTTATTACTCCCACTTATGTATAACCACTTCTTTTAAATGTCTAATATCAGCTTTTGTGTTACATGCATACACTGTTTGGCAGGTTGATTTTTTTATACCTTTGTTTCTTGTCATATCCATTTATACCTATGTCACATCTTAGAAAAACTGTTTGATTTAATGAAAACCCTCAAAAAAACACCTCCAGAATATCCCTAAAAACTATTAACTTAATACGAACACACAAAACTGTGTGCATCTGCAAATACTGAAATTTAACCCTTCTGATAGGGACAATGTCCCAGGCTGACCACCACAATCATAGACTTGGATTAACCTATAAGGAAGGTTATCTATGCTAATTTGCATGGTACAGCCTGTACTTCTACTTCCACTAAGTGTTTGTTTGTCTTATCTTTATTCCTGTCCCAGATTAGAAAAACAGTTGAATGCTTTCAGAAAACATCATCTCCTAGCCATTGAAGAGAAGTCATTGAAATAAAGAATTATTTTATTTTATTTTATTTTATTTTACATTTGTTGACCAGGCTAGTCTAACTGGATATATGTGCATTTTCTGTAGAGGCCCGGGGAGATAAGCTCCAAGACATGAATAAAATATAAATAACAAATTACAAAGTACAAAAAGCAAAAAAAAAAAAATTTGTAAGAAAAAAAAATAGCAAAAATAGTAAATAAATGTAATAAAAATAACCAAGCAATGGTAATATGTGCAGTAAGGCATAGAGGTTAGCACTAGGTTTGTAAAGAGGACAAGAGTCATAAACAGTGCAAAAAGAAGGTACAGGGACTAATTACAGGTAAAGACAATAGTGGAGAAAGGAAGTTAGTTGTGAAGTGATTTTACAAGCATTTATTAGAAAAAATGTATATAAGGAGAAGTGAAATGATGCCTAATAGGGAGTTATGAGAGAAGTATAGTAAGAAGGAAGATGTAGCAGTGCATAGTAAGCACAAGATAGGCAAGGTCAAGTATAAAGAGATAGATGGCTAGTCTGGTTTGGTACAGCGGCATAGCCAGTATGATTTCAGGTAAAGTTTAAGTCTATTTTTGAAGAGCGATAAGGAAGTAAGTGAGGAAAGGTCATTAGGGTATTAATTATTTTATTGCCCATTATCACATTGTCTCCACAGAGGCACACATTTGTCTCTATGACACGCACTCATTTTTTGTTTGCTAAAGGAAAACTTTTTATTATATTCAGTGTTATTTTTATTAATTTGCTTCCCTTTAAAACAAGTGTTACTAGATGAGGCCAAGGGCCTTAATCCAGTTATTCTCTTATGCAAGAGTAAGAAATAGCATATCATTTTTTTCTTGTATCACTCTGTTTTGTCCAGACTTTTACATTGCAGTGCCTATGTTTCTCAAAATTGAACAAGAAGAAAGAAAGAAAGAAGGAAAAAAACAGGGATACCTATTTATTGTAGTATCCCAATTACACTCACAAATAACTGAGAAAGTTATAGCATGCAGGATATGCCATATGTTATAAAAATACTACTGTTAAGAATACAATTTTGTTTTACTTAGTTAACGCACTACTTCCTCTCCCCCAAGTGTTCTTCCAAACATTAATGGCATGAAGTAGAACATTTGTTTGAGTCCCCTGCACGTTTAATAAAGTCAAAGAAGTCCAATATTTCCAGGTTTTCTTGTTCTGTCATGTTTCATAAATATAATTAGTGCTTTATAACCCCACATTTATTTGTCAATTTGAGTTCTTCCTGTTGCTCTCCATCGCCCAAATCCAGTCTCTAATTCATTTCCAGTGTACACCCTGTTCTTCTAGTCAACTCTTGTGCTTTTGTCTCTCTCAAGCATTTTCCTTTGAAACATTGGAAAATGTTTCACTGGCACAGTTTTTCTGTGGTCTGTACTACCAGAAGAAAACAAAGCAGAATCTCCCTCTGCTTCATAGCTCACCTTCTGTTGGATAAATTTTGTATTTCCTCCTTTGCATGTTCTGCATCAAAAAATGACTCTTTCTCATCAGGAAAGAATATTCTGAAGATAGCTGAGTACAGCAGTTTGAATCTCACGCCTGCTTCTCATCATTCCTTGATTAGTAGAATAAATTTGCTCCTCTTCTGCCTGGTATAAAATGCGTAATCATTTTCCACAAACACACTACTGTCTCCCACTTTTAGTACTTGATTCTGACAAAACTGTGGCAGGAGGGCAAACTCCTTCTGCTGGTAGGATTGCATCTTTACTGTTAAAGGTCTAGTTGCTTTCCCATGGCCAGGTTTGGAGCATACGCATGATGTGCTCTATCAATTAACAACTCCTGCTGTAGAATACCAGTCCATTTGCTTATTTGTGCTTTCATAAAATTACGTCTGTTCTTTCCATCTTCTCTGGTACAGCAGAAAATCTCAGATTTTCCCTATGTGCTCTGCCTTCTAATTCTGTTATTTTTTTAAACATCTCTTTGCAGTGTCATATTAAGCCAGCCTTTTCTTCATTTCAACCTCTAATTTTTTGCAGTTTTATCTCATTCGAGTATCCGTTAATGCTTCTTTCATTTTTTCCAGCCCTTTGTTATGTGAGTTGATGTACTCCATCAGTGATTCATTTATTTTAATCGGTTCTAAGTACATTTTACTTATTTTTCCTTTAGGTTATTGGAAGTTATATCTTGCACCAAAGCTGGAGGCTTGCACTGCTTTTAGATGAAAAGCTGCAGAATTCTTCCTAGTCAGTCTTTTTTCCCCACCTTTTGTGACGGATTTTTTTTTCAGTTTCTCTAAACTTTTGTTTTGCTGATATCTGGGTAGTAAACCTAGTAGCTAATTACTGAAATTTGTCCAGAAATATGAATTTACTGTTTTTCTCTTCTAAGGTTCCGTTTTCACACTGGCAGAGCTGAAATTAAGCTGTTACTCAATGTGCAGCCATCTTGGAAGTTCACTCCACAGTACTGACTGTCACAGTTGCCAGTGTTTCCTGCTGCTTCCCTTGCTTTGCATCTCCAACTGAATTTTTGTATTGGTTTCCTTCTGATGGCTCTAGAGCATTTTCATGTGACAAGTGATCATATGCTTCCCGTTCCACCTAATTTGGGGAGTCATTGTTCCATCATGCTGTGGCATTACCTGAGTTAGATTTTCTACACTAAATCCTTCACCTTGCAGGTAATCTATAACTTCAGTTTCTGTTTCTTTAACTTCTCTGTTACTAATCCCCTTTTTTTTACTCTCCACTTTTCTTTTTTTTTTTTTTTTGTATAACTGCAAGTGGTTTAAATTGAAAGGAGCAATGAGATGTTTGATGTAAAGAGAGATCTATTACACAAGTGTCTGCATGTTTAAGTGTAATTTGTATGTGGCTCGACCGTTTAGGATTTCTATAATAAAGTTGCATTTATTTATTTTTAGCATGTTTTGTGCTCAGATTTTGCATTATGCTTTCTGTATTCGCTGTGTTTGTTTTTCAGTTAATCTTTTGCTTATATTTGCACTTAAATTCTTAAAACACAAATAATAGAAAAATAAGAAAACCACTGCCCATGGTAAAGAAAAAGCACTCACTTTAATGTTTCCACACTATTAAAACATAAAATAAATTAACATACAAAATTCACGGACTAAGCCCTTTTGCCTGATAAAATGTTAAGGCATCTTCAGAGTCAGTGAAAACATCTTTAAGCTGTATTTAAATAATGCCAAATCTAAAAGTCAATCATTACATCATTTCCTGCCATGACAAATTATGTAATATGAAGAATATAATCTCTAATAAATAAATAGTAAAGTTGTTAAAACAGTTAAAATCAGATATCTGGAATGCAACTTTAACCTTTTGTTAAAATGGTAAATGAACCAAATCTTTACAAAAGGTAGATCATAAGCACTCTGACGCAGATAAGACATATCCAACAAGTATAAACTTCACATAACAAAAAATAAATAAATTCAAACATCTTTTGGTCTCCTTTTTAGAACACACAACAGATATGTATTGTCATTAATGCCTGGATTCTCTGGCATTTAATCTAAGTTGCCATTCTAACTCTTTGTTTAAAAGTCCTAATTCAGGGTCACCCCCTCTCATTCCTACTTTTGTTTTGTCTAACACAAAAAAATATACATTTTTTATACTCATTGCATTCTCTAGTGTCCATATATAAAGCACTGGTCTCTCTTATTTTTCTTATATCCCTATTATGCTCCAGAACTCTGTCAAGTAACTTCCTGATGGTCTTGTTTATTGACCTTAAACTATTCACAAGACAGTTGAATTTAAGACTGTATTTTTATGACAGATGAGAAGAAGATTTTTGAGAGGGTGTGACCCTGAATTAGAGCTTTTAAACCAAGAGTTAGAATGGCAACTTAGACTAAATGCTAAAGAGAAGCCAGGCATTAATGACAATACATCTCTGTTGTGTGCTCTAAAAAGGAGAGTTAAAGATGTTTGAATTTTATTTTATTTTATTTTTTATTTTTTTTTACGTGAAGTTTATACTTGACTGATATGTTTTATCTTTGTCAAAGTGCTTATGATCTACCTTTTGCAATTGACCTTTCCCCTTAGAATTGGATTATAGTAACCACCAATCCTTTTAGTTTTAACTTCAACAATTAACTCGGTGACTAATTCTTCTGGTGGAAAGTCTGTGGTTAAGGGACAGCTGGTATGGGCAGCAAGAATGGTGACTGAATGACAGAATGGGATGACTTTGAGGACGAATGTAACAATCTTAAACAGATGTTCTTACAAAGAGGTTACCCAAATCAATTAGTCACTTGAGTTAATTGTTGAGGTTAAAACTAAAAGGATTGGTGGTTACTGTAATCTAATTCTAAGGGGAAAGGTTACCACTAGCACTAACATAGCTAGTGATGTAGAGCAACCACTGTCGAATAGGGCTAAATTCAACGGCGAACAAGGAAACATCTTTGAACATACTTTTGAGACTGCAAAGTCAGACAAGAATTACCCCCTCAGCCTAATCATTACCTTTAACATTGATTCCCAGGAAATAAGACGTATATTATGTAAAAACTGGGAGCTGTTTAGAATGGAGAAAGAAATACAAGATAAGGTGGGTGATCAGCCATGTATTATATTTAGGAAAGGATAAAATCTGAAAAACATGATGGAGAGAAACACAAATACTTTGAAACGTAACCCTGGAACTTATAGATGTGATGCTTGCAACCAATGTAGACACATCGATACAGGGACTGAATTTACTATTAGGGGTCAAACATTTTGTACTAGGGACAAATTCAATTGCAATTCGAAGTCCATAGTGTATTTAGCGCAGTGTCAAGTGTGCCCAGCTTTCTACATCAGAAAACCGATCGTAAATTTAAAGAGAGGATGTATGAACACACCTATTATATAAAGAAGAATAAAATAAATAGTGCTTTGGCAAGACACACAGTGGAACATAGGGGACACTCTTTTAAATTCCGAGTAATCGATAACATAAGATCAGATAATCGAGGAGGTCCTACTAGTTTACTACTAGAAAAATTAGAATTAATGTGGCAACTTAGGTGGAACTTGTACTCATACCGAGGATTGAATGATTTGTTCAATATCGTGTGTATTAAAACTTAAACGTTTATTGAGATAAGAGTTCATTATAGGCCTATTGGTGTGCCTGAACAATAATATAATTTTTGTCACACATTTATGTTTGTGTAATTTTTATGATGTTAATTTATTCTAGGTTTGCACAATATTGCATACATAGGGATAGATTTGTATGATGAATTATTGATTTATTTATTTTAGCCTTGGCCCTACAAGTTTTTTATATGCTGTATATTCCATGACTGATGTTGGGTAACTATTCTTGTTAGAGTTGTACATAATACTCTAAAGTTTTCTAAGGATTGTATATTGGTGTATGTTTAATATACATAATTAAGGTCCAAGTCTTATTAATGTTTAGAAAGGGGTATTAATAGACATTTGTGTTCTATGGTTTTAGATGTAGGTTTGTTATTTAAACAATTTTAACTTAAGGCGAGAATATTCACTACAAACTAGTAATTATTTATAAATTGAATAATTGGTTAATATGTAATTTATACGCTATTTAAGAAAGGAATGGTATATAGCAGTCTGTCTGATGAAGTTTGGCCATTGGGCTAAACAAAAAGCGCTTTACTGGATTGTGTCTTGTGAATAAACGGAGTGGTTTTAGCGTACAGTCCATTTTTTGTTTTTCCCACAACCCTCTTAAGTTCTTCACAATCAGCGCCAGAGCCTCAACAACAAAGTACATCAAGTACAAGCTTGGATTAGCTTCTTACCTTAACCCTCCTTCAAATTCCAACCCCACAATTTAAAAATACTGAACTAACAGAATTAATAAACATAAGAATATCTGCATTATTTACCTATATATATATCTCCCCAGGCGACAACATCTCTACCCTTGAAAATATTTTTCATTGGGCCTCAACCGAAATAAAGTAAGAAACTTACATTCTAGGCGACGTTAATATCAATTGGAGTAAAATCAACACTTCCTCTCCCTCCCTATCCATTAACTTCTACAACTTTACCCAAGTAATCCACTCAATCACCTGTCCTAACAAAATTCACCCCCCAGGATCCATCATAGACTCGATCCTAGTCACCCATCCAAACAAAATAAATCACTCTGGCACTATCCCAGACAACTTTAGCGACCATCTCCCTGCTTTCATTCATCGCTCAGCTACCTCCAACCCATATCAGCACCATTACATTCCCACTCGCAAACTTAGCAACTTTAACTTCAGAACTTTCTCAAATATTTTCAAACAAATGAATTGGCAAATCCTAAATACTCTTCCCCTTGAAGCTTTAGAACATTTCAACTCTGTCTTCCTAGACACACTTAACTCTCTAGCCCCTCTAAGAAACAAAAGAATCAAAGCTAATACCATTCCTTGGCTGTCCAAAGAAACCAAACAAATCATGCATCAGAGGGACAAATCCTGGAAGCTTTACCAGAAGAATAAAATGCCTATTACCCTGCTCCAATACACTCAACTCAGCAACCGTGTAAAAAACTAATCACCATGGACAAAAAAACCTACTACAATAAGCTTCAGTCCAACAATAATAATAACCCTCAATAGTTCTGGAGATCAGTTAATTCCCTTCTCCATCCAGGCGCCAGGAATAATCCCTTCCCTGGCCCAAGTATAATTGACATTGAACTAAGCTGAAATTTCAACTCAATCTTTACAGAAAGTATTGCTAACCTAACCAAAACATTCCCAAACAAAAATCCACATATCCCTGATTCTTCACCTTCCAACAACCCTAATAACTTTCCCCTCATATTTGAGCTCAAACCAGTCTCAACCAATATTATAAAAAGGGTCCTATCCAAACTAAAGCCATGCTCCAATGCCCCTGACAATATACCCTCCACCTTCCTCAAATGTGCTGCCGATGGTATTGCACTCCCAATCAGCATCTTAATAAAAAGATCCTTAAAAGAATCATATGTACCCAAACTCTGGCGTTCAGCCTACATTCTTCCTCTTCACAAAGGAGGCAAAAACACCAATATTTCTAATTTTCGCCCCATTGCCCTACTCTCTCCAATCTCCAGATTTCTAGAAAAATGTGTCCACCACCAACTTATGCCTTTCTTAATTATGAATGAACTCCTTACACCCACCACGGCTTCTGCCCTGGCCATAGCACCATAACTGCCCTACTCTCCTTCTTAGAAACAATCAAGCCCGAGATTCCGGACTCCTAGTATCCACAGTTCTCCTAGATCTCAATAAAGCATTTGATACCATCTCCCACAATCACCTTCTCTATCAACTCCCCAACCTTCATCTCTCCCCTTACACTTTATCCTGGGTCTCCAGTTACCTGTCAGATATTTTTCAAGCAGTTAGATGGAAGAACTCCACCTCTTCCTTCTTACCAACCTCCACCGGTGTAACTCAGGGATCCATCCTCGGTCCTATGCTTTTCAAAGTCTTCACACTGCCATCCCTGACACAACAGTTATCCAATATGCAGATGACTTAACTTTAGTCTGTGCTGCTTCTAACCTTCCTGAGCTACTGACGAAAACCCAAACTGCATTTTCAACCACTGAGAACTGGATGCACCAAAACCACCTCTCTCTCAACTCAAATAAATCAAAAATACTACTTTTTCCTCCCTCCAGGGCTTTCTCTTATGACAAAAATGCTTTCAAAGTCCTTAGCCAAACAAACTCAGCGATAGAAGTCCCTTTTGCAAAACTTCTCGGTATTACTATAGAAGAACACTTCAAGTTCGATATCCACATTCAACAAAATATAAAGAAAACCCACCAAAAATTAGGTATGCTCTATAGGAATAATCTCTTTCTCTCCAACTATACAAGGCATACCCTGGCAACTACCTACCTTCTACCATCCTTATTATATGGAGCCCCTCTTCTAACAAATCTGACTTCTTCCATCACCTCCAGACTTGAAAATTGTTATAATAAGATCTGTAAATTTGCCACTAAATCCAAAAACTCCACTCATCATTGCCTTACCCTACAATCTCTGACATGGCTAGAACTCTCTAACCATGTAGACTTCCTACAACTCACCACTGCTCACAAACTAATATTTCACGCAGATAAATGCCCAGTCCTAACAAACCTCCTTCCCCCACACATCCCTAACAGATCTCTGAGATCTGAACACCAAAATTTAATTTCTGTCCACAAACCTAAACGACCTGCTGGCCAGCTTCTCCTCTCTTTCTCACTAGGCAAGAAATGGAATTCTCCCCCTCCTTCACCTTGGATTATACCAAACTCAGAAACCTTCAAAACCCAGCTTTTCTCATACCTGTCATCCAAATGGAAATGTTCCTGCTTTCACCCTACCTAAATTCAAGGGAATTCCCCAAGGAGTTCATACTCCTTGCTCCCAACCTCCTCCTAACTCATATTTCTGTTCTCCTACAACAGACTCAAGCTCTCAGTAACTGATTAAGCAATCTCTCACTTGATTTCAAGTATGTATATAATGTAAATAAATTACTTCTATTGACTGCACATCAAGTATATACCTTACTTATTTGAATTAACTACATGTAAACTGTCATCCCTCTTCTAGTATAATATCGCAAGAACCATAGATCTTTTATTATAAAGACAGTTGATCATGCTTGCTAACTGTGCTGTATGATGTACTTTGTATGCATTTGCATTTCCTTACTGTATGGATATTGTATTGTATATGTATTATACCTTAATAATTATGTAACCCTTACTGTATTGCTAATGGAGCTTTTCTCCCCGGGCCTCCACTGAAAACGGGCACTTTCAGGCCCAGTGGACTTCCCCGGTAATCAAACTGAAAATAAATAAAATAAACTGCACTGTTATTGACTAAGCTTGTCTCAGCCCTTACTCCAACCTTAGCCCGCTCAGTTTGAAGATGAATGGAAGGGTGGGCCAAGGATATGTCTAGACTAAGGCTGTGAAATCACTCAAGCTGCCTTCCCCATACCCCAGGCCAAATTTGCCCATCAGCTAAATGTAAACTAGCAATAAAAGTAAAGGTTTTCGTAAGGGTTAAGGTTATACAGAGGATCATACATTTCAACTCTTTTTAGACTGAATGATGCAGTTTGTGAGGTGCATTATGTGATAGGTGATCTAAGTTGAGACTGGAAGTGAATAACACAGTAAAATAAAGAGCAGTAGTGCTTTTAGTGGTTGCTGATTTCAGATATTCATATATTACTACAAACCTGTTTCTGAATTTCATTGGAATGTATAAATGTGTCAGTCACCCTTTACTGCAAAGTTTCTTTTTGAGAATTGAAATAAGTCACATAAGATACACGTAATATGTCATACTTGAAAAGTGTGCAAAGTACTACATTAAGATTATATAGATAAGGTTAGTTAAGATTTGAGATTTGATTTGGAGCTCAGGAAAAGGATGTAGTAGTTGTAAGGAGAAGAGTTACTTCAGATGATTAAATATATTCAGAACAGAAGATGCACTAAGTAGGACAACACTGGTGATTTGTCATATGTATTTATCAGCTTGTTTGCTTGTGAATGGATTAATTGGTTTGGTCAACACAAACCAAATTGGTACAGAGCTTAGTTTATATGTGTATCAGCTGGGGTGGCACAGTAATGCAGCAGTGAGTGGCTCCTGCTCCCCTGCAGTCCCGATCTGGATTAAGTCAGTATGCATGAATGTGTGAAACAAGATACAGGAATACATTTCTTGTACCTACAGTAATGAGAATAAGTTAAAATTGTATGTAATGTACACTGAGTATATATAAATAAGGAAGTTATTAATGAGATGAGGCTAGGCAAAAACGTTATGGGACTAGTTTAAATGAATGCATAAACATGCACTAGAAAATATATTTAAACTAGGAGGTAAGGATTTCATTTATATTGCTCTTGTACCGAGGGATATTGTTTGCACTTAGAGGTGACACTCTGAGTTAAAGAATCCGATAAAGTAGATCAGTGGCACTTCCTGTCTGTGGATAAAATATGATTCACACAGCATGAGCAATTTTCCTTAATGGAGTTGTTTAACAGAGAAAAGTATGTGTGTGTAGGTTTGATAAGAGTAGTTACATTATTAAGGGCGAGTTTTTGTCATTTTAAAAGAAATTACTAGAACAGAAGTGAATAAGAGCAGCTATCACTAGGTGTAAGAGGGAAGGATTGTTGTAGGTTAATAGTACCCCATATTTCTAGCCTTTTGATTCAAGTGGCTGATCTACACTGTGCATTAGAATGATTGTCTTGGAAAGTGACACATATGGAATTGTAATGGGTGCCTCAAATTCATGGTTGCCTACTGGAAAAGGATGGACTGCTTTCTGCAAGTGTGGGGGGTCAGCTACCTGATGTAGTGGAGCTTAAGGATATTGGTGTCTTTGCTCACCTTTGAGTGTAAAGTGGGTGCATTGCTGGAAATACTACAAGTGTTAGTCTGGACTGTGTTGATAAAGTGAGAGCTGTTTTGTTGGGGTGCTGTGCTCACTTTTTGTGAAACACTGAAGAGCTTGGTAGAAAAGTATGTTCTCATAGTAAAGCTTTTACTTTTTAAGGTTAGATGTGACAGGTTCAGTAGTTTGGGTAGTGCATGAATATGCCTCCAGCAGTTGTACTGGACACAGCTGATTGGGTAGAGGCCTCTGGATAAACCTGGGACACAACAGATTATATAATTTAGCTTGCCTGGAATCTCACAAACCTTTACAGGATGAACTAGTGATTTTGACTGAGGATGAGGAAAATTGCTTTGCCTGATTCATCTTGCTGACTGTGCTGTCCTGGATACAAGGTTTATAAAGTGTGTGTGTCTATGTGTAATATATAATATGTACAATGTCTGAAAGTGAATGAGATAGTTCACTTCTAAGTATGAGACAGTCTATTGATAAATATAATTTTTCATTTTTGATTTTATAGATAATTATGCAATGGGAAGGAAATCAAGAATTTTGTACATTGGTTGTTTTAGCAGGAAGAAGTTTAGTAGGGTTAACTTTTGGTAAATATTCTGGACACAGTGAATGAAGGGGGCAAAGTTAAGAATAAAACAGAAGAAAAAGTGGGTTAGTGTAGATTTAGTGATGTAAAAGTGAGAAGTTCTGAAGATTTAGGTGTTTGAGATATATTCTGTGAATTATTAGTAACAATGGTTTATAGCTAAAATGGAAGGCAATATTTTTTTAAAGAATAAATTGATGTTTTGGATTACATTTCAACTTGATTAAGTGGTAGTAATGAGTGATCAACCCAAAGAATTATGAGTTAAGTTGACAGCGAATTTTAAAAGAAGTATTATGTTGAGGGTTTTGTGACAGAAGCTTAAGGATGGAAATATGAAAGCTTATACGTTTTTTTTTCAAGGGTATGCAGTATGGCTAAGGATGCACCAGTTTAAAGACTCAAGGGAGTATGAGAAGTTTCCCTTGCATTAAATAGGTGAGAGTTTTGCAATGTATCTATGGTTGGAAAACATTAAATTAAACTCATTCTAATTTCCATTTTTTAAATATTTTTATTAGTTGTGAGAAGTTTGTAATTGAAATTGCATTTATGGGCATTCATGGAATAAGTTATTTGTAAGAAAACGAGACCTCAAAACGAATGGCTCGTATTTAGTATTTAAAAGTAGGTCCTGAAATTATTTTAAGTAGTATGCTAAAGACAAATTAAATGGAATTGCAAGAGAAGTGTTAGGTGATCGTGGACTGTATTATTAAGGAAATAAGGCTGAGTTTTAGATAGGAAATAGAACTGAGCTTTTCATAAGTGATGACTTATTTTTAGAGGTATGGAAGATGAGTATGATACATACATGTAAAGAAAAAATGGGCAGGAGAAGTATAAAGAAATAGTGCATGATTAAATCTTTGATATCATGCTTATTTTATGGAAACATAATTAGTTCCTTAAATGCTGTAATGTTGTAGGGGAAAATATATGCAGCTTCTCTTACGGTGCATCTGAGAGCAGTAAGATGTGATGCAGAATTAGTGGATTATAACTAATATGGCAAAGGTCAGAGAGCAAGAGGGATATCATAACTTTGTCCATTAGGAAAGATGTGATATTGTAGTTGGCTGTACATTTAGCACTCCCTCATTAGTACATGGAGGGTAATTTTTCATAGGGAAGAACTGAGGGAAGAAGATAAGGTGTTACAGAGGTACTGATATATATATATATATATATATGTGTGTGTGTGTGTGTGTGTATATATATATATATATATATATATATATATATATATATATATATATATATAATGCACACAAACACACATATAAATATATATCTAAATATGGATTCACTTCAGAAGCTCGAAATACTAAAATCTCAAACTTCGGACCGGAGGTTTTGAATTTTGCGGTTTTACTACATACAGACATACACCATCCACCACACAAACAGACACAATCACTCTACTACATGCTCCCCCCCACCCCCACTTAAATATTCTCACTCCGAGGTCACACTACATACAAACACACAAAACACCACCACACAAGCTACTTTTTGTTCACGCACACACATAACGGCAACAAAACACTGACAAACACCACAGTCCCTACCCAAACCCCTTAACACACACACTTACCTGAATACATGACCATAGTGGAACTTTAGAACCACGAAATTCAAAACCTCTGTTATTCGAGGTTTTGAATTTCACACATCTAAACTTTTGCTATTATGTGGATTCGGCTTCTTGGGCTCGCAATACCGAAATTCGAGATTTCACTATTTCAAGCTTCTGAAGTGAACCCATAAATATATATGTATATATAGATAAACAAACACACACACACACACACACACACACACACACACACACACACACACACACACCCACAGAGGGAGCCCCTTTTTGACTAATTGATTAAAAAAACTAGTCTTCTAAGAACAGAAGTAAAAAGGTTAGTGTACAAAATTTTAATATTAAGCTGATTGGAAGGCTATAATATTTGTAAGAAGAATAGTACTAGTAGAAGGCATAGTATAAGTAAAATTGAAGTGGGCAATAAAGGAACCTGTTATATGGAAATGAGTTTTAAGAGTTGTTTCTGACTACTAGTAGTTTAACAGAGGATATTACTAGGGAGAGACTTGGCTAGTGAATCTGAAACAGAATAACCCTATTTTTTGAGCACCAGAATGAATGGGGTAATGGTTCTGACAAAAACAGATAAGGTAGTTTATTGCAAAAAGGAATAATGATGTATAAGTGAATACCATTTCTAAATGTGTAATTTCTACAACTAGAGAGAAAGACAATAAAAGGAAGTCTGGTAATGCTTCACTTAGCAATTTAAGGAACTCTTAGAAGAGGTAGGCTTGTAGTAATAATAAATAAGGATAACATTTAGAAAACAATCTTGATTGTTTAATGCTTTCATAAAATATGTATTTGAAAAGAAGAAAATCTGTCATTATTTGCTTAATGGTCAAGAAGTTACGCATGCCATACACCTGGCAGTTCCAAATGTTTTTTTTGGACAGTGTTGTCAATGAGTAGAGTAATGTTGGGGAAAAAGCTTGGGAGGGTAAAAACAGCATTTAAAATCGAATAACATGAAGTTTGGAAAGGCTGCAAGAAGAGAAGCACCATTGCTTTTAAAGCTTTAAGACCTGGTATCAGTTAAGAGGATATTTTAGTTAATCTTTTTTTTAACTTTTCCTTCAGTATAGTGAGAGATGAGGAAGAGTACAAGATGTGTCAAGTGTGATACATATGCATAAAAAGTGTTTGTTGGTTGAGGAAGGGTTGAAAATTGCAGAGCAGTAAATTTTGGAGGAGGGGCTGAAAATTGCAGTTCAGTTAATCTGTCAGTGATAAAATAATGGAATAATTTTTAAAGGAAAGAGTGTGATTGTTTTCATAGACTTTAGCAGTCTGATTGATATAAACTGATTTGTGTTCCCTAAGTTTACCTTTAAAATGTTGAAACGCACTTGCGTGACTGTTAAATACAACATTTTTATTACTTACGTTTTTATGTGTTTTTTAGTGTCAATAACTGAGTCTAACTTCTAAAGCAATTTTATAGAGCATTTTTTATTTGAAGTATCTATACACTTAACTATTGTAATATCTTAATGAATTTAAATGTATGCTAATAACTTTATGATTGGATTTTTAGAGTATTTAAACACTGTGTAATGATTGGTTATTCAGTTCTGATGAAGTCCAGGGTTCCTGGACAAAAGCGCTTGACTGAATTTATTGTGTGCCTTGTATTGGATTATTAAACGTAACTGATTTTTGGACTTGTGTCTCTTCATTTTTGGGGCTACTGCCAAGCTGGGCGAGAAGGTGTTTGTGTTTACCACTTGTGTGACTGTTCATGTACCTGAATCAAAATATCAGAAACTGCACCGTCGAATCCTCGGAAGAGCGAACCTGGTCCCCAAAGAATGTTGACACTCTGGGAATGTCGACTTTGTGCGAAACACCCATCACTTCCAAATGTCTGTGACCGTTGTGCAGGGGGGCATGCCCCCTGCACCTCCATGCCCCCTGCTAAATATATATACTAACTCTGAGATCGCACTACACTGAGGGAAGGGGTACAGATCCCAATTCCCACTTTAGTGAGATCTCCAGTCAGAATGTCGAACTCACAAAAGAACGAAAGCATACTGGCATTCGCTTTTTGTGAGTTTGGCAGTTTTCAGTTTGCTAATACAAACTTTTGAAAACAGCCTTTCACACATCGGACCATTGCACCTCAACATTGTAAAGGTAAACCGTGTTCCCTAATTAAAAAGCTTGATAGGTGAATATGTTAAGTTTCTATAACTGGGTAAAGGGAGAACTGGAAATGAGAACATTAGATTTATTGTGTGCAGATGTCACTAAGGTCTTTGAGAGAGTCCTGTTACATAAGTTTAGTCATAAATATGAAGGGAATTAAAGTTTGAGGGGCGTTGAAAGGCTTAGTAAATTCATTGAAGGAAATTAAGCACTCAGCACTGGTTAGTTGGAATTTATCATGTACAGGTTTAGTAGTATCATGTATATATGTGGGGCAAAGGATAATATCAGGGCCATTCCTTTTGAATGTGTCTGTTTTTTTATTTTTTTATTTAATAAGCCTTGCATCCAAGAGATAGCATGGTAGTGGTAAATTGCTAAAGGATTTGGGTTGACAGCAGAAGGCTAGTGGATGGCTGCTATGATTTTCTGAGGGAACTGGAATAATGTCCATCAAGCCCTTAATTTATAGTACTTGGCATTCCATGAGAATCAGTGTTAGGCCCTCTCCTGTTTCATATCTTTACAAGTAAAGTGCAAATAGTTTTATACCTAGTAAATCTGATACATTATGCAGATTGTTCACCCTAATCAGCATAGCCTCATTTATCAAAAACTTCAGTCTAGCCTATAGTTATTATTTACTGCAATACAAATTTGGTTTGTTCAATCTAGTGTAGTTCTAAAAAGTAAGAAAACAAAATATATGCCTGAACTGCAAAACAATCCAGCTATGATGGTTTCAATATCTTGTCTAGCACTAAAACAAAAATTGAACTATACTTTATACAAAACGTCATGAAGTAGTCATGGGCTAAAACATGCAATTTTGCCATCAAAATATGGCATGAAAGACAATCAAAAACATAAAGTTACTTTATAAAGGTAAACCTTTACTCTCAGTGAATATTCTTGCCACAGTAGTCCATGCCTTCTTATTATGAACTCTCCTCTGTGCAGTTTCTGTTCATTAGTCTGCATTCCTGTTTTCTGACAAAATTAGAAAAAGGTGGGAATTTGCCAAATTTGCTGCAAACCTTACAAACAGAATTCAGCACTGTTAAGTCATTTAGAAACAGCACTTGGTAGAACTACCCATTAAGTTGGCACAGTGTCACCTGAAAATGTAACATGTTCGTCTCTGCTATCCCTAGAAATGTCCCATATTAATGTCCCTACTAAATTAGTATCTACAACAAATGGTAGTTGTGATTCTAATATCAGCATCTAGTCACATCACTCAAATCAATCCGTCATTGTGGAGACTCTCTGTTTGCTGTTTGTTATAGACGTCTGTTCTAGTCAGCCTCATGCAAACCTCCTGACTTAACACATTTGAAAAGCTCACTAAAGAATAATGGAGTTGTGTGAGGCTGCTGCTACATATCTCATTCAACCCCTGACTGTGTTCTAGTCTATGTAAACAAAAAACAAACATCCTGTAATTCTGTCCTATCCTGTCAACTGTTCACCTGTATTTCCTTCAGTTTTCATTTTCTTTCTCTTTCTCTTTCCTTTTATTGATCTTATGTATTATAATCATAACCCCATTTTTATGTTTTTGTGTTACTTCTGTGTCTGTAGTCTTCTGTACCTTAATTCATTTGGCGATCTTATTATCGTCTACCCATACATATTCTTGAATTTATAACCTGAAAACGACAGCAACCAATCCTAGGAAAATTGACTTAAAACCAAGAAAACCAAAGGACTTCTGTTAAAGGAATTCCAAGATCCAAATATAGGACATCAGTGAAGTCAAAATGAAAGTCTTGTAATGAATTCTTGTTGAAGCAATTCACCCTTGCTAAGCATTTTCATCCATATTACATCTGACTTCTTAAGTGCAGGGGGTTGTAATATTAAACTTCCTTATGTACACATAATTGAACAATCAGTCATCAAAAAAATTAAATCGTTAATCAAAATTATATGACCTAATAACAATTTTAAAAAAAACTTCATGAGCTATAACAAAAACACTTCACAACCAACCACTAAAACATTAAATTCATATTATATGTAAAAAGCTTTGTTGTTAAAAATATGTTCTTTAAAACCTAAGCACCTTCATTTTTAGTGTTTTAAAATCTGAAATTAGCAGCCTTCAATTTTAAAATACTACTCTTCGTTCAACCCTAGATTGCAGGCTGCATCTAAACATAATTGCCATATCAATTCTTTTTGTTCTAGCAAACTTTAAAAACATCCTCCCCTAGGTGACACACCAATCCTATCACCCCAAATTTAAATTTAATTCCATTGTTGAGTGAGCATGTTAAGGAATGTATGTATAAGCCCCTGTTAATATCCTGCTTTCTAATATTTAAATGTTCATAAATCCAATTTTTCAATAACCATCCAGTCTTCTCTATTTAGAATTTAAAACACTCGCAGTATATTGCTATATATGCAATTCCCTTTGTACAACAGCTGGCCCAAACCTGTGACTTCAAGTTAGTTCCATTGTATGTTACTGGGAAAGTATCCCCTTCTAAAATATATGCACAGTAGTGGCACATCCCACATTTCCAAGAACCAAAGGACTTGGAAGTGTGGGTGGGTGTTTTTAACACCAGGTTATCAAAGATGTTTTTCAATGTTGAACCCTCTCTTATAAATAAAAATGGGGCAACTTCACTGTACATTATTCTCTTTTGGGCTCCACTTTAAAACCATTCCAGTTTGTGAAAACCTACTTGACATCTTTGGAAAGTGAGATGTACTCTAATACCATCACCCCTGAAAATTGATCATCTCCCTGAAACTGAAGTCTATATGTTTTGTTCTCATCTGGTCTTCCTAGAATAGGCAAAAACTTGTCTGTTCTTTTTGATGTTACTTCTTTCCTAATTGTATTGATCATCGAGAGGATATCCCCCCTCAAGGAACATGTCATATAGCCTATCTGATTCCTTGTCAAACATCAGATAATTTGAAATCATCCTTGATAGTCTGATAAATTGTCCTCTTACTAGATTATTTTTTTAACATTGTGGGGTGGTTGCTGTTATAATTTATGCGCAAATTTGAAAATGTTGATTTCCTGTCACTGTTAAAGTCAAACCCCCCTCATTCTTGAAAATTGTAACATCCATATAATTCATGACACCCTCAGTATAATTACAAGTGAAGTCAACAAACGTTGTGGTCTCATTGATGTAATTAAAAAAATACATCAAAATCCCCTTATCGCCTTTCAAACAATACAAATATCATCTAAAAAATGAATGTATAAAGTCTATTATTTTGAAGAGGGGAAATTTAAAACAAAAAAAGTTTCCCATTTCCATATAGCCATGTTGGCATACATGGGCCGTGCAAGCCGCCCCCATCACCATCTCTGTGAGTTGTTTTAAATATTCTCCCTCAAAATACAAAATGTTGTTGGTTAACACTAGTTGCAGTAAATCAGCCAATAGGTTGATTCTTTTTCTATCCAAAAATCACAAGTAACCAGAGCTTCCCTAAACCATTGTAGTCCCACTTTGTGGGGGATACTACTAAATAAATCCACCACATCAGTGGTTGCAAAAGTTTAGTCATGATCCCAACAATTAATGGAAACACTTATCGAGAAACTCGATATAGGGAAATTTATTCAAAAAGTTTTTCAGGGACTTATCGAAGTTAACTGCAATACAGTAAGTCTTTGTATATACAAGGAAGTTTAGTTTAACGTCACATCCATGATCTGAATAAGTCTGATGTAATACGGATGAAAGCACTTAGCAAGGGTGAATTGTTTCAACAAGAATAAATTAATTACCAGTCATTTATTTTGGCTTCACTGGCATCCTATATTTTGGTCTTGGAATTCCTTTAACAGCAGTCCTTTGTTCTTGTATTTCCTTTTTTCCTCTTGTAAATCTTTAATAAGTAAATTATCTCCACATTGCTATATTCTTTAAATATGCTGATATTTATAAACAAAACAGGA